>NW_020946557.1:4834258-4894189 GCF_900497805.2 Vombatus ursinus | reverse complement strand
AGAAGAAGAAGAAGAAGAAGAAGAAGAAGAAGAAGAAGAAGAAGAAGCAATTCTACCTAAAACCTTCAGCAAGCATCATATGTAATGCGGACAAGATAGAAGTATTTCCAATAAGATTGGGGATGAAACAAGGATGTCCATTATCACCACTGTTGTTCAACATTGTACTGGAAATGTTAGCTTTAGCAATAAGAGAAGAAAAAGAAATTGAAGGTGTTAAAATAGGCAAAGAAGAAATAAAGCTATCACTCTTTGCAGATGACATGATGATATACTTAGAGAATCCTAGAAAATCAAGTAAAAAAATTACTTGAAATAATAAACAACTTTAGCAAAGTTGCAGGCTATAAAATAAACCCACATAAATCATTGGCATTTCTATATATTACCAACAAAGCCAACAGCAAGAGATAGAAAGAGAAATTCCATTTAAACTTACTGTAGACATTATAAGATATTTAGGAGTCTACCTCCTGAAACAAACCCAGAAACTCTATGAACACAATTACAAAACACTTTTCACACAAATAAAGTCAGATCTAAATAATTGTAAAAAACCAGTTGTTCATGGGTAGGCCGAGCTAATATAATAAAAATGATAATTCTACCTAAGCTAATTTACTTATTCAATGTCATACCAATCAAACTACCAAAAAATTATTTTATAGAGTTAGAAAAAATAATAACAAGATTTATTTGGAAGAATAAAAGGTCCAGAATATCAAGGCAACTAATGAACAGAAATGCAGGGGAAGGTGGCATAACTATTCCAAATCTTAAATTGTATTATAAAGCAGCAATCATCAAAACTGCTTGGTACTGGCTAAGAAATAGAGTGATGGATCAGTGGAATAGGTTAAATATTCAAGACACAGTAGTCAATGACTTTAATAATCTATTATTTGATAAACCCAAAGACCCCAGCTTCTGAGGTAAGAACCCACTCTTTGAAAAAAACTGCTGGGAAAACTGGAAAAGAGTATGGCAGAAACTAGGCATAGACCAAAATCTCACACCATATACCAAAATAAAGTCAAAATGGGTTCATGATTTAGATATAAAGGCTGATACTATAAGCAAACTGAGAGAGCAAGGAATAGTTTACTTATCAGATCTATGGAGAACAGAAGAATTCATGACCAAACAGGAGATAGAGAACATTACGAAAAGCAAAATGGATAACTTTGATTACATTAAATTGAAAAGTTTTGGCACAAACAAACCAATGCAACTAAGATTGGAAGGAAGGTAGAAAATTGGGAAAGAATTTTTACAACCAGTCTCTTTGATAAGGGCTTCATTTCTAAAATATATATAGAATTAAGTTAAATCTATAAGAATACAAGTCATTCCCCAATTGATAAATGTTCAAAGGATATGAAAAGGCACTTTTCAGATGAAGAAATTAAAGCCATTTATAGTCATGAAAAAATGCTCTAAATCACTATTGATTAGAGAAATGCAAATCAAAACAACTCTGAGGTACCACATCACACCTATCAGATTGGCCAATATGACAAAATAAGAAAATGATAAATGTTGGAGAAGATGTGGGAAAATTGGAACACTAATGCATTGTTGGTGGACTTGTGAAATAATCCAACCATTTTGGAGAGCAATTTGGAACTATGCCCAAAGGGTTATAAAAAAGTGCATACCCTTTAACCCAGCAATAGCATTTCTAGGGCTATATCCCAAAGAAATCATACAAATGGGAAAAGGACCTACATGTACAAAAATATTCATAGCAGCTCTTTTTGTGGTGTCAAAGAATAGGAAATTGAGAGGATGACCATCAATTGGGGAATGACTGAGCAAGTTGTGGTATATGAATGTAGTGGAATACTATTGTGCTATAAGAAATGATGAGCAGGTTGACTTCAGAAAAACCTGGAAAGACCAGTATGGTCTGATGCTGAATGAAGTGAGCAGAACCAAGAGAACCTTGTCCAGAACAGCCACGTTGTGCAATGACTAATATTGATAAACTTAACCCTTCCCAGCAATACAAGGTTCTAAGACATCTCCAAAGGCCTCGTGATAGAAAATGATATCCACATCCAAAGAAAGAATATGCAAGTTGAATTGCTATTTTTTTCTCTTCTGTTGAGTTTTGTTTCCTCTTTCTGGTGGTTCCTCCTATTGGTTCTAATTTTTACTTACAACATCACTAATGTGAAAATATGTTTAATAGGAATGTATATGTATAGCCTATATCAGATCATGGGCTGTCTAGGGGAGGGTGGTGAGAAGGAAGAAGGAGAAAAATTTTCAACTCAAAAGCATATGGAAGTGATTGTTGATAAATCAAAATAAATTTAAAAAATTTGAGAAAGAAGAAAAAGAAGAAAGGTACCATGAAACAATCAAATGAAGCAAGGAATAGCCTACCCGTCAGATCTAGAGGCAGGCAAAGAATTCATGATCAAACAAGAGATAGAGAACACTACAAAATGTAGAAAACATAATTTTGATCATATTAAATTGAAAAGCTTTTGTACAAACCAAACCAGTGCAACCAAGATTAGAACAAAAGCAGAAAGCTGGGAAACAATCTTTAAAACAAATGTCTCTAACAAAGGCCTCATTTCTCAAATATATAGAGAATTGAGTCAAAATTATGAAAATTATGAGAATACAAGCCATTCCCCAATTGATAAATGGTAAAAGGATATGGATAGGCAGTTTTCAGACGAAGAAATCAAAGATATATATATATATATATATATAGGCATTATGAAGAAGTGCTTTAAATAACTTTTGATTAGAGAAATGCAAATTAAAACAACTTTAAAAAACCACCTTACATCAATCCAATTGGCTAACATGACAAAAAAGGAAAATGATAAATCTTGGAGAGGATGTGGGAAAATTGGGACATTAATATACTGTAGGTGGAGGTGTGAATTGTTACAGCCACTTTGGAGAGCAATTTGGAACTATGCCCAAAGGTCAACCAAACTGTGCATACCCTTTGATCTAGCAATACCACTACTAGGTCTGTATCCCAAAGAGATCATAAAAAGTCGGGGAAGAGGAAGGACCTACAAGTGCAAAAAATGTTTGTAGCTGCCCTTTTCATGGTGGCAAAATATTGGAAATTGTGGGAATGCCTATCAATTGGGGAATGACTGAACAAGCTGTGGGATATGAATCTAATAGAATACTATTGTGCGATAAGAAATGATGAACAGGCAGATTTCAGAAAAAATCTGGAAAGACATGTTTGAACTGATGCAAAGTGAAATGAACAGAACCGGAAAAATATTGTACACAGTATCAGCAACATCCTGTGATGAACAACTACAAATGACTCAGCTCTTCTCAGCAACATTTTGGTCCAAGACAAACACAAAGGACTCATAAATGAAAATATTATCCATATCCAAATAAAGAACTGATGGACTCAGGATAGAGATCCAAGCATATTTTTTCACTTACTTTATTCCTTCTTATTATTTTATTTCCTTTTGATCTCTTTCTTCTTCCACGAGTATGACATATATGAAATATGTTTTACATGATAGCACGTATATAAACTATTTCAAACTGCCTACCATTTTTGGAAAAGGGGAGGGAAGGGAGGGAAGGAGGAGGGAGAAAAATTTCTAACTCAAAATTTCATAAAACTGAATGCTGAAAATTTTCTTTATATGTAATTGGGGGGAAATAATATTTAAATAAAAAATAAAATAAGACAATGAAGCTTACCACATCAATTTATCACATCAATTCCTTTCATGAAAGTTTTCTCTGTAGCATGCAATACTGTTTGATAGCATTTTGCCCGCAATAGAACTTCATTCAAAATTGGAGTCAATACTCTCAAACCCTGCTACTGTTTTATCAAGTAAATCTAACTAAGTCTATGTAATATTATTCAATATTGTTATGTCTTAGAGAAAGAGAGGCCTGAGGAAAAAGAATGAGATGAGGAATGGCAAGTTGGTAGAGCACAGTATACACAAAAGATATCAATTAAGTTCACAATCTTATATGGCTGCAGTTTGTGGTGCCCCCAAAAAGATTACAATAATAATATCAAAGATCACAGCTCACAAATCACCATAACAGATATAAAAATAATTAAAACACTTGAAATATTTAGGGAATTACTAAAATGTGACACAAAGACATAACGTGAGCACATGCTGTTGTAAAAAGTGTGCCTATAGACTTGCCCTCACAGGGTTGCCACAAACTTTAATTTGCAAACAAATAAAAATCTGTGAAACACAATAAAACAAAGTGTAATAAAACAAAGTATGCCTGTGTTGTGGTACTCATAATAAGTATTTGCAAAGAAACTACCATGAAAATAACCATAGATTAAGGTTTAAACACCTGAGGCAAAGAATGACAAGTTAGAAAAGATTTAAGAAGAACTTGAAAAAAAAACTTTTCAAAGAAAACTAAAATACGATTTTGTAACTTATGATTTCTGAGCAGAGGTAATCATAAATGATGATGGCAAGAAATGTATTGGAAAAATGATCATGGAAAAGGAATGAGAGATGTATAAGACTGATAAACTACAGAGAAGTCATTACAATATCATAAATATTTTCTTGGGGAAGAAAGAATTGTTAAGTATTAGATATAGCAACAACAAATATATCACACACAAAAATGAAGTAGATCATATTTTGACAGGAAACAACTTATCTTTGACATAGGATTCATTTTTGCATTGGATATGTCTGTACAATCAGACCATCAAATTGTTAAATAACAAAATGTGTACAAATTTAGAAAAATTAAAATGAGAGAAATAACAGCATGCAACTGGAACAACTCAATCTTAACTAATTTAAATAAGGTGTTGATAACAAAAATAGGTAATGGATAGAAGGAAGTACATAGATATAAATTGTAATTTCATATAGAAGTTCAATAAGTGTAAAACAATTGTCATTAGAAAAAGCCAAAAGAGCCTTAAAAATACCTTGGTCAACAAATACTTGACTTATTTTCCAAGCAGAGAGAGATGACAGTCCACAGGCAATACCTCTTTAGAATGAAAATTTAATCACATAATCCTATGGGAAGGAATGTTAGAAAATATTTTAAGAGCCCTATTATCAAACAAAAGAGTAAGAAGACACAGTGGTTAATAACAATTTAAAGAAAATTTTATTAAATACTCAACTAAGCAAAGTTACCCCATGAGCATTTAAGGATAAAAATGTAAGAAGAATAACAAATAGAAAACAAAAACAAAAACAAAAAAAGATCTGCAAAGACAGTATTTTTTCACCATCAAAGAGAGCAGTATAATTACACTTGAATTCAACATTGAATTATTCTTATAAAGGAAATCAGATAAAAAAGAACACAGATGGGATAGGCCCTTGGATAAGAACAAGTGCATAGAGGGTAGATGTGTTGGAGGCAACAAAATTGTGAAGGCACTAAGGTATTATATCACAAGACATCTGAAGTTGGGAAAGTTACTAAAGCCATGAAAAAAGTCTCAGACTTCATTGATATAAACAAAAAATTCAACAACACCTGGCCAACATATTTATCTTCTTATCTGTATAAAAACTTTATGAGAATTATCCTTACTCATGCATAAAGGTTATATTTGATAAGAATGATAGTTTATTAACAGATTTTTCTAAGTAAAATGCCATCACAGACCATAGCTTTTTATCAAATAATTAACTGAAAGTAGAAGAAAATAAAAGATTCCACTATATGCTTATTGTTTGTGGATTTTAGGGGGGAAAAGCATTTGATTTGACAGTAAAATGCTGCCTTAAGGGCTCTTTTGGTTCTCATGTATATATCAAGAGTGTCTCCCATGTATATACCAAAAATATATAAATTCTTGGAAAGCTATAATAGTTGGGCATCATTTTTGATGACACTCTAATGAAAACAATCAAGGGAGGCATAAAGCAGTGAGATATATAAAGTTGTTTGCCACAATGACGTAGGAAAACTGAGCTGGAGATGAATTCCCTATGAATAGTAAGATCTTTCAAATCTTTCTGTTTATTAATGATATTACTGCAACATCCATAGTTGCAACAAGTTGTGAAATATTGTGGAATCTCCTAGAAGATTTTCATAACCACTCAAAAAGATTTGGTGTTATCATCCACATAGGAAAAGCTAATGAAGAACATCTCAGATTAGAACATGAAGGTAGAAGGCTTGCCTATAGTGTCTGTCTATATGTTAGAGACATAGATGTTATAGATATAAATATGGATTAGAGGTCCTTTACCTGTTTTGTGTCATGGACCCCATTGGAAGTCTGGTGAAACCTACAGTCCCTTTATCAGAATAATTTTAATGCCTAAAATGAAATGTATAGGATTACAAATGAAACCAATTAATGGAAATAGTTATCATTAAAAAATAAGTTTATGTATCCCAAGTTAAGAAGACTTGATTAAAATATATATGAATGATAGGCATTATAAATGGATGTTAGACCCAGAATTTCTCTCCTAGAAATAGGAGGAAAGAAAGCTGGATTACTTTAACGGAATTAGAAATTTCCTTTAAAAACCCCTGTCCTCTTCCATAAACAAAGGCTCATATTTGTTAAAAACCAGTATTCTACCATTTTTATATGACTCTGAGGAATGAAGCACAACAGCCTCTGAGGAATTAAAAACAAATATCACAAATAGAGCAATGCAGCAGAACATGGTAGATATGAGGAGCCTGCACCATATAGCAAATAAAGAAATTGGAAGAAGAACTAGAGTAAAATATGACAAGCACATAATTGAGTTGAAAAGTTCGATAGCTCCTACTATATATTAAGCATTGTGCTAAGGCCTGAAGAAACTAAGAAAGGCCAAAAAACAAACAAAAACCTCCCCATTCCTAAGGAGTTCAAATTTTAATGGAGAAGAAAACATGCAAACAACTATGTACAAACAAGCTCTGTGTGTGTGTGTGTGTGTGCCTGCGTGTGCACATGTACACATGCACATGTAGATAGTCAATAGACATGAGGTTGGCATATGGTAAGAGGACGGGATAAGAGACAGACAGCCCATAGGTGTCCTTGTGATGTTAGGAGAAAACAAATGAAACCCATGTGTCTACCTTTTGGGAGGATATGGAATGAATTGCATGGAATTGGAAGGCATGAATGGGTAATAATCTGAATCACGTCCCTTCACTGAAGGAAACATCCAATATGATGACCTCAGGATCTATTTAAGTATTTTGAAGATTTTGGAAAACATCTTTCCCTCAACAGTTTCTCTTCCTATACTATTTGTATGTATGTATGTATATATAGAGATAGAGATAGAGATAGAAATGAACAAACTTTTAAAATTTTATAAAATAAAAAGTTAATTATGTCCTTATAAAATAACCTCTATCACTTTTTTAGTTAAGAATTCCCTCCCTACACATAAGTGTGAAAGGTACTGTAATATCTAATTATACTGAATCTTCTATTATATGTATATTGGCTTCCTCACTGATTATAAGCTTATAGAGGATAAGGACTATATAATATACTTTTTGTTTTATCCTTCATAATACTGGGCCCTTAATGGGCACTCTATTGACACTTTTTGCTAACTTATTTATATGCTTTGTAAAGCAATCCATATTCTGCAGATAACTTCCATTAGACTTTCTATTATGCCTCTGGATTAGGTCTTTGTTTCAAATAAGATAACATCCTCTAGATGATAAAGGAATAAATGTTTACATGGTTCTTCTTACTCCATGAGTATCACATTGATTATTTAATTTCTTCCAAAAGAATCTAGGCAGTGTTTACCACACAGTAATATGGTTAAAAAAATCCCAGTCATCCCAATGCCAATTTAATGTAGGGTCACACTAAGTAACAAACTATTTGCTATAGTCTAATACACCACAACATGAAAGCTTTCATAAGGTTTCATATTAGAGAGGTTGTCATAGTCAATTTTTAGATCACTAGTAATGTAGACTGATAATCAGATTTCAAGGAGAAAAGAGAGCAAGTGGAAAAAGAAGAAGAGGAGGAAGAGAATGAAGAGAGGAAGAAGAAGAAGAAAAGAAGGATGCCCTGATCTCTTTCAAGTCAGTCACCTAAAAGTAGAATTTGGTTTAAACTTTTCTTTTTAATAAGCAAAGTGCATTAGCCACTGAGATCATATCCAACATTCTATTCAAGGAGGCACAACATTTATGAGAAAACTCAACAGTACAGAGGTCATTGAATCAGCAATATAAACAGACTTCTTAGTAAGGTGTAGCCTTACTGCCATCACACGATATTACTCACATAAGTCTTAGCTAGAAATTCCTTTCTAGGATAATCGATATTCAATACAATGTAATAATGTAAGCTAGGCAGGAGAGAATTTTCATAAATGTTCTACAAAAGTCTATTGGACAAATTGCCCCATTTGCCTCTCACATTAGTTTGCTTCAATGTAATTTACTTTACCCAGTTGCTCTTTGTTTCTTAACAAAATTTATAGTCACCAGAGTTCAGTTGTTTCATGCCCTGGATAGTTATCACAGTGAATGTCTTAATCTTTCTTTACAGAACATTTTAAATTCATTTTGCTGCCTTCACAATTTTTCAAAGCTAGCAATGTTAATGCTTGACAATAAGTATGTTAAATCTGAACATCCATTTGCTGCCTCTGAACTGAGGTTGTCACACAAACAAAATTCTAAGGCCGTGGGCAAACAAGGACAAACCTAAAATAACATTATATGCTTATACCTGGGGTGAGGTCCACATGTCAGTAAGTCTTCTTCCAGCAGACTTTTGGGAACACAAGACATTTTTCCTTCTTATTGAAGACACATAGTCTTGATCTTTCAATTAGACTCTTGCTGCTATCTGTATAGATAGTTTTAATTCAGTTGGCTAGAGAAAGAAACAGAACGAAAATTAGAGACAATTGACTAGAAAAGTGACTACTGAAAAGTATTGTAATTTTAAGGAAGCTGCAGAAATAAGTCATCAGTGAGGAATTCTTTTGAATAGTAACCTATCAGAAATAATTTAAGGCCAAACTAGTTGCATCAAGTATCACTGATAACTCATCACAGCTTTAAAGATGATATCTGTTATTGTTTGGAAGAGTTCTTGTTGAAGGATCACCTCTGTTGATAAAAGTCTAAAATCAATTTTGTCTATTTCAGAATAAAAAAAAGACAAAGTCAGAAACTTGTAAATGATCTATTCTTCTGAGCAACAGAGGCTAGAGAGTTGCATCCTAGTAAGGTATTAAACATAAACATACTCTGTAATAAAATACATTTATCTGGTTGATGTTGTATGTATATTGTATGTACTAATCTCCTTGGCAATCAATTTGTATCACAAGATACCCAGAGCTAGAAAATGTTCTTTATATTAGTGGTGTGATGTTGCTAGAACACTTTTTTTTTTCCTTCCCTTGACTGGAAATAGAAGATGTATTTTGACTCTGCTGTATATGTCTGGTTAAGAATGGGCGATGACAATTTTGATATGGCCTACACAACTATATAATCAGTTTTTACTGCAAAGCTGTAATTTCATGAGATATTGTTCTCAAAGAGTCCCAGAGCTAAATTCTATCTTTAGGTTTACACATGAAATTAAGACTCACATCATTAGTTTGTTTCATTATTTTTATTATTAATATTCATCTTAACATGAAATTTGCCTACATTAATTAATGAAGACTTAGGACTTCATTCTTCAATGCTTTCCTTCCGTAGTGAAAATATTTAAAGCAACTGTTCTTTTTATGCTACTTCTCCCAAAAGAGGTACATAAAAAATTTAGAAGAAAAGAATTTTCAGCTGGAAGGGACTTCATAGGTCCCAAACCATTCAGGAATTCCATGCAGGAATACCAACACACTTGACAAATGGCCACCCCATCTCACCTGGAATATTACAATAAACAGAGCTCACTACTCCTAAGGGACAACCAGACTCATGTTTGATAGGTCTCATTGTTAAAGATTTCTTTCCTAGCTTAAACTGAAATATGATTCATAAATTCCAGTATCTGGGAGTTTACCTTCTACAGCAGCATAAAATAAGTGTAATCACTCTTTGGTAACTCTTATAATAGTTGAAAGCAGTTATCTTACCTTCCCTTAAATCCTTTTCCTCTAGGTGACATGTATTCAGTTTTTATAATCATTGGCATAACTCTCAAGCACTTAATAATCCTAGCTTTCCTCCTTTGGATAGATTCTTTTTTCCAGTGACCTTCTTTAAATATAAGGTCCAGAATTTTTAAAAATGTTACCTGATATGTGCCATCATAGCAATCTTGGCAACATTTCTTTGAGGTAAGAAATAGATGTGACTGTCTTCATCTTTGTTTTTAGCTTATAGTTTCATACTTTGCACACATGGATGCAAACATTTTCTTCAACATTGAGTAAAATTTTCTTAGCACTACAGAAATATTAATTGCTTATATTCTTTATTTTGGCTCCTTCAGCCTTCACATAGCCAAGAAGCAGCAGAGTCAGTACCTGAACCCAGGGCTCCTAATTATTCATACAAATTTCTTTTCATTACTGTTTGTGTTCCATATACTTTCTAAAAATGAATATTGGTGTTTGGTACTTTACTGGGAGTCAATTCTTAATTCAGTAACTGGACACATTTTGAATGCATTTGCACCTTGATGGAGTAGGTTTTTCAGAGAACTAAAGTTTAAATGTTTAGCAAATTAATTATTGTATTCTTGAGTACATCATCTAAAACATGGGTATCCAAACAATCCTCTTGGCAATAGGGAACAGATGGTGAGATAAACAGCCCAGACTGCCCTTTAATATAGTTAATTATTCATCTCTGGTGCCTTCTAGTCTTGTTTTCCATTGGAATAGTAGGAATTCACCATTAGATTTGAAACTTGGAACCATTAAGTTGATCCATCCTCTTTTTAAATTGTTTTCAATTATAAAGCATTTATTTTTTTTTTCCATCCTCTGGCTACACACACACACACACACACATACACACACAAAGAAAACAAAGAAAAAAAAGAAAGAAAATCAAAGAAAAATAAAATCATTGTAACAATATGCATAGTCAAACAAAACAAATTCCAGTGTTGGTCACACCCAAAAATGTATGTTTCATTCAGCATAGTATGAAGAGTTAAGTAATTTTCTTCATCATTAGTCCTTTGGATTATTTTTTTTTTTAATCACTGAGTGCATCAGAGTCCATAAGACTTTCAAAATTGTTCATTTCAACAATGTTGTTGTTACGTAAATTGCTCCCCTGGCTCTGCTCACTTCACTCTTTTCAGTTCATACAAATCTTCTCAAGTTTCTTTACAATGATTGTTTTCCTTTCATGTAGCACATTCATATATCATTTTTACCATCTTCATATACCATAATATACCATCTGTTTAGACATTACATAATTGATGGACACCTAATTTCCATTTCCTAGACACTACAATAAGACCTGCCATAAATATATGTCTACAAACGGGTCCTTTTCCTCTTGTTTTGATCTCTATTATGTATAGGACTAGTCATGATGTCCCTGGATTATAGGGTATGCATAATTTAGTGCATATGGGAGCATAGTTCCAAATTGCTTTAAAAACTGTTGTACTGATTTACAACTTTACCAAGAGCTCATCAATATGCATATTTTCCCACAAACTCTCCAATATTTATATATTTTTTCAATTTTGCCAATCCTGTAAGTATGACGTGGAATCTCAGAGTTGCTTTAATTTATATATCTCAAATTATCAGTGATTTGAAGCATTATTTCATATGGTTTGGATTTTCCTTTGAGAACTCCCTCTTCCTATCCTTTAATTAATTGGCCAATGGTTCTGAGAAGGTCAGCAGGAAAGGTCTGTCTGACTTACTCTGTGTTGCCAGCACAGCCCCAGCAACAGCAAACCAGAAGTAGGCCTTGGGAGTGACTGAATCAGTAGCAGCAGCAGCAGCAGCAGCAAAGGTAATGGCTGCTTCAGGAATTCTCAGCTCACAGATAGTAAGAGGGTCAAACAACTGGTCAGAAGGAGATAACAGGGGTCTTTTTGCTAGCACTGAGGCAGGACTCTGTTGATTTGCCCATACTTGGATCTGGGTCACAGTCCTGGTTGGCAGTCCCAGGGTAAGGAGGAGTGCTAGCACACCAAAGCTGTGGCCATAGTGGAAGAGGTAGCTACCTTTCTCTAATGAAGGAGAGGATATGTTCCGTTTTATTTTTTCTAGGATTTTCATTGATTTTTCCATTACTCTGAGTTCAACTTCCCTTTAGTGATCTTTTCAATGTTGTATATATTGTTCATATGGTTCTTCCAATTTTACTCTACATTAGTTCATGGAAATCTTCCTTTTTTCTATTCCCCATTTGTCATATCTTACTAGAAAATAATATTCCTTTACATTCATATGACAATGTTTTTTATCAATTAGTAAATTAGCACCCACTTTATTTCTTATTCTTCACTAGCACAAAAAATGTTGCTATAACTATTTTTCGTATGTAGTAGACCTTTGTTTCTGTCTTTGACTTCATGGGATAAGTGTCCAGTAATGGGAATGCAGGATCCAAAGAGCAGAAACTTTGTGGAGTTCTGGGCTTGGAATCTGGAAGACTCAAATTCAATCCTGCCTCATACAATTAAAAGCTTGTGACCATGGCCAAGAAACATAACTTTTTTGTGCCTCAGTGTTATCATCTGTAAAAGGAAGATGTTGAAATGGATATCCTCTAAGGCCCCTTTCATCTCTAAACCTTTGATCCTATGACTACTTTTCTTGCAAAACTCCAAATTAAGATATGGAAGGTTTGTATCACTTCACAGATTCACCAATACTGCATCAATGGACTTGCATTCCCCAAACCCTTCCAACATTGCCTCTTCCAATATTTTGTTATCCTTGCCAACTTACATATTATAATATAAAACCATAGAGTTCTTTTAATTTGCATTTCTCTTACCAATAGTGCTATATATCTTTCTTTTTATGAAGTCATTCATAATTAGTGAATCTTTTTTGGAAAACATTGTTCTTATCATTTGATGACTTATCTATTAGAGAACTGCCTTTCCTGTCACATGTTTGTATTAATTTTGTATAATATAGATATAATGTGTTCATATATATAACTAATAAATTAAAATACATTATAATTTTTAGTGATTATATAGATGCAAATTTAATGCAAATTGCAGAAAAGCTCTATTGCAAGGAGTTGGCTCACCCAGGATTTCCCCACATCAAAGATTTGCAGAACTAGATCCTTTCCCTATTCCTATGTATTTTTCTATGCCTTCTTTAATTAAGAATCCTTTTTAAAGTTATGATTAATGCCACAATCTCCATGATCTTGTTATTTTATGTTTTTGTTATTTACTTTTTTTTACTTTTACATGACCTTTTATATTTGGGTTCAGTATTCTTTTTTAGATTTATTGTGTTATAAGAGGTAAGATGTTGATCTAATCTTATCTTGTATTAACCTGCTTTCTAATTTTTCCTCCCAGAGTTATTTGTTAAAATAGATGTCCTTCTCCTAGTTCATTGGCTTATTCTCTTCATTTTCATAATGAAAACCCAATAATACTATTCCAGAAAAAAAATCACTCAAAGCAGTATTTTCCACCAGTCACCAATTAGTTGATGTTTTAATAATATTAAAGCAAAAAATGTCAATGAACAATAAATGAACTGTATGAAGGCATCTTTAATTATTTTTCAAATGACTATAGTTTTTTATAGGGGTGGGGAACCTATGACCTCAAGGCCACATGTGTCCCTCTAAGTCCTCAGGTGCAGCCTTTGACTGAATCCAAATTTCAAATTTGTTTTGTGAAGTTTAGATTCAATAAAAAGGCTGTACTTGAGGACTTTGAGGGCGACGTGTGACCTTGAGGCCACAGGTTCCCCACCCCTGTAATTAGGCTATACTTACCCTTACATCCTTCCTTGTAACAAAGAATCCCTCCTGCACCACTTCTCCCCAACTCTTTCTGCAGAAGACCTTTCCTTATAATTTACTGTGAAAATAGGAACAATTCACCAAGTACCCTCTTACCCCTTATTCTACATCTAAAAACCTCTTGGCATTATCCTCCATTCTCCCTTCTTTATTCTAATCTTAGATGAAAATAATGGTCCTTCTCTTTACCAAGATCAACCTTCTATTTGTATTCATTTCTTCCCAGTTCTTCCTGTAAATTACTCCTACAATTATCCCCTTTCTACATATAATCTTCTCTTTCCATTATCTATTGGCTCACTTTTTGTTGCCCACAAACATTCTTAGAACTTCCTCATCCTTAAAAACTCTCACCAGGGTGGTCCCCTTAAGGTATTACCTTATATCTATATCTTGCATATAATAGCTAAAAATAGTCACACTTCTAGAAAGAAAAGTGGTCTATACTCATTATCTCCACTTTCTCTCCTTTAACTTACTTCTCAAGTCTTTGAAATATGACTTCTAACTTCATCACTCAGCAAAAATTTTTCTTTCCAAAATTATCAATGACTCTTAATTGCAAAGTCCTTTGGCCTTCTCTTGGTGCTCTCAAGATTATTGGACACTATTGAACACTTTTCCCTTTGGATGCTCTCTCTGGGTTTCTGAAACACTGTTTTCATATTTCTCTTCCTATCTATCTGACTACTTCTAATTTTCTTTTGCTGGATTATCATTTGTATCCTCTCCCTTAAATGTGATATTCCCCAAAATACTAGTCTGTCTTCTCTTCATACACTCACTCTGTCTTGAAGATCTCATCAACATCCCTGGATTCAATCATCTTCTTTAAGCATATTACTTTCAGAAATATATTCAACCTTGAGTTTCATGCGTACATTACGAACTGGCTTTTGGACTTTGTGAAATAGATGTCTCAAAGGTTTCTCAAATTCATCTTATCTATTCAAAACCCAATATAGTCCATCTTCAATTTTCATAGTTGTACCATTCCTAGAAAATGAAATGAAAGTCAAAAAATGCAAATGTTGATACGTTCAGCCAATGGAAAATTGAGGTGGTAAGCTTCCTAAGACCACCAAAACTGTAAACTTTTTGCTAGAGATCACTGAAAATACATTTTTCCACATACTTTTCTTTGTTACATAATATTAATTTTAATTATACACACTTTTCCTAACACAGTGACCATGAAATAACCCATAAAATTCAAGGGAGAAGAGAGACAAAGACAGAAGGAAGGTAAAGAGGCCTCAATGTTAGCAGAACCCCAAGGTAAAAAAGGGAAAAGGGCAACCTGCCATCTCTAATCTCCATTTCTGCTCAGTGGTTGAACTATTCCCCAATGAAAAGCACATGCCTGGGGTGAGTCCCAGGTTATGGACTCCTGCATCATGCCTGACCTGTTTCTCTGAAGTCCAGGTGTGATGGGGGAGCCCAGTAGCATGAATGGTAGTAGAAGTGGGGTTCTTGCTTAGGTGAGAGATCAGGGGTAATGACCATCTCATGTACTCACAAACTTAGCCATTTTTTCCATTTTTAAAATTCCTTCATTGTGCAGGATGATTTCAGGAAAACCTAGAAAGACTGTCATGAAATTCTGCAGAGCCAGAACATCATACACAGTAATAGCAATATTATATGATGAACAACTGTGAATGACTTAGCTATTCTTAGCAATACAATGATCCAAGACAATCCTAACGGATTTATGATGAAAAAATGCTATCTACCTCCAGAAAAATAACTGATGACATCTGATTACACACTAAAGCATACTATTTTTCACTTTCTCTCTTTTTTTGTTTTCTTTCACAAAGTGACTAATATGGAAATGGTTTCCATGACTGCACATGTATAACCTATATTAGATTTCATACCATCTCAGGGAGGGGAGAGGGCAGGTAGGCAGGGAGGGATAGAATTTGAAACTAAAAACTAAAAAAAATGAATATTAAAAGTTGTTTTTCATGTAATTGGGGAAAAACAAAATATTATTAAAAATAAAATAAATTCCCTTGTGTTCTTGAGAGATTACTTTAGTATTTTCTCAATGAGTTCTCTTTTTTGCAGATATAAATTTGCCACATCTCACTTCTCATTTTTTTTCTCTACTGTGTATAGCCACAAATGGGCTGGTTGCTAACATGGAAGTGAAAAGAGGTTACTAATAAAATCATGGGAATGCTTGAAGTCTCAGAAGTTAAAAACACAAATGCTGAGGATTGACTGTATATTTTCCCAAAATCCATCTCTCTCCTGAATTCTGATTTAAGGGTATCACTATTGTTCCAATCACATAGGTTCATAACCATGGTGTCATCCTTGACTCCTCTTTTTTACTTGGCCCATATATCTAATCTGTTGCCTAGTCTTATAATTCCTTTATTTACAACACTTGGCTTTATATCAATCCATATAGGCCTTGTCATTTCTCTGAGTTCCTCATATTTGTTAGTTTTTATAATGTAGTAATAAGCCATGAAATTCATAAACCATGTTGTTTTCAGCCGTTCTCTAATCAATGAGAACCACATTTTTTTCTTGCACAAAAAGTGCTTCTATGAATATTACATTATATATGGGAACCATTTTTTTTCTTTCCTTGGGGGCATATGAAGGCATCTTTTCAGAAAGTAATAGCATACTGCAAATTTGAAGTATATGTACTTTTAAGTTTCTAATTAGCAGGTGTTCTAAATGTGACTATTATCTTTGTACTTGAGTAATCCACCAGTGATTAACAACTCACCTTAGCACTAATTAAGACTCTGAACATTGTCTTTACAGGTTATTCACTGAAGGTCTATGCTAAAGTCTTCAACTCTAGAATGGAAACACTAAAGGAAAGTATACCTATTTGGGGATTATCCAATCAATAATGATGTGCTTAGCCACAGACAAGATAAAGAATTATTATTCAGCAGGATTAATCCATGGTTAGCATGCATAAGATTTTTTGCAAGAGGAAAGGGAGAGTCTCTATGTGGTCTATAACCTTGCTAAGAGCTCTTTACACAATCACATTAAGACTATAACTCAACCATGCCAATTACACTGTAACTATGCCAAAACTCATCCATACCTTTATCGCTTTATGCCTGGATTGTTGCAGTAAGCTTTAAAAAGGACTTCCTGATAGATTTATAAATCACTAAAGTAGAATCAATTCATCACCACCTGAAACTCAATGTGTCAGGTAGGTGACTTTTTTTTTAAATCACAAGAGTGAAAACCTTCATTCACAGAGAAAAAACTAGTAACGTTATCTTTTCAAATACCTTATTATAATACATTTTGCTAATCAGAAAATTATTGACTTCAAAAATTATACTTCCCTCCCAAACTTCTACATGCCTTTCTTTTTATCACAATATTTCTATTTAAAATTTATGTAGGTCTCTATTTTCCTATATAACAAAGGTATCTTTGAGCTACAAGCTTTTCCTACATAGCTTATAGGTATGCTAAGAATATAGAACAATTTATTATCCTTATGGTATTATTCATTTGTAATTTCATGTTAATACCTTAGTTTACACCAAAGGATGTATAGGAATATATAATTTTTAAATATAGTGACTCTGGAGTCAGGTGATCTGGGTTCAAATCCTATTCACTGTGTGACTTTGGGAAAGCATTTTGTTTCTCTGGGCTTCAGTTTTCTTATATGTAAAATAAGGGAAGGGATTGCCCAGATGACCTCTGAGGTCCCTTTTAGCTCTACAGTAATTCTGTATGCCCATGAACCCATGATATCTTTTTATTTTGCTCTGTGTGTGTGTCTATGATTTTATTAGACACTTCTCCCTAATATACCTGCACTGGAAGATTAGGGGACAGAAAGGTATAAACTCACATTAAAGTAACAACAAGGTAATTTAGTTCATTCCTCAAAGTTTTTATTTAAAAGATTAGTACAAGGAATCATATATACCTACAAAGCATCCTGGCAGGGTCAGTAAGAACCCAAGAAGATGCATGAATAGCAGATATTAAAAAAAACTATCATAATCTCTTCCCTTCCATTGAAATAACAGAGGCCAGCATTCAGTTCTGGGACTATCATAATAAGGATAGTCTTGCAAAGAATTGTAGTGCTGGAAAGCAACCATCAGTAGTACATCTGGCACTAAAAAGCACATCCTTAGTAATAGTGCCACACTCCCACAATGATAATGAACCCTTCTAAGAGCCAGCAGATCTGGGTACAGGGGGGTAGGATTAGGGGAGGCAGGCATGGAGAGGTACAGAGGGGTTTAGAGTAGCCAATACCAACACCTAGCAGGAGCACCATCTGTGGAAGTAAAGCAATGATTTTTCTTCTCTGTGCTTTTTGATGGTCACATAAGACACAAGTGAGTCTTAAGAGATTCACTAGCTCAGATCCTCTGGATATTCTCAACTCATAGTATTTTACAATCATATTACACTTGTTGTTTTCCAAAATGATTTCATAGACCTGATTTTTACAGAGTGGTAAACTGTAGAAGATAAACAAAGCAGATAGAATACTGATTTTGTGACTTTGTTGATGCAGAAGCAGAGTAGCATGAGCTGTCCAACTCACACAATCAATAACAGTGATGAATCCAAGAAAGTTCATCCAGCTTCTTATATTTCTGTGACTCAATGATTACATTTCAGGTTTCCTGGTTTCAAGCCAAGAATCCCCTCACCTATAATCAATCAATCAATTAATCAATAAACATTCATTAGTGCCTGATATGCTAAGTACTAGGAATATAAAGAGAAAAGTCTTCAAGTAGTTTACAACTCTAACTCCAATCAATAACTTGGAGGCTTTTGAAAGAGATATTCCTTTAAAAACTTAATTATCAGAGGTGGGGAGAAATTCTTATCAGTTGGAAAATGGCTGGACAAATTACAGCATTTAAGTGTATTGGAGTACTATTGTGTTGTAAAAATGAAAGGACAGTTTCAGAAAACCCTGGGAAGATTTGTCAAAAATGATGTGCAGTAATGTAAATAGAAAAAAAAGAACTATTTTTACTCTAATATCAATTTTATAAAAATGAACAATTATGAAAAACTTTAAAATTCTTTTCAAAAAGAGTGTCATGATGCCAGAGAACTAATCCTGAAGAATGTTGCCTACCTCAAATTAGAGAACTGATGCACTAATAGGCAGAATGAGACACACATTTTTAGACACAGCCAAAATGGAAATTTGTTTTGCTTGTGTGTTTGCCAAAAGGATTTTATTCTTGGTGGGAGGGGGAGTGGAGGAGAGAAAAATATAGATGCTTTAAAAATTGAAAAAAAAAAGCAATTAAAAAATCTAATTTAATTTAACATTTTAAAAGTAGAAGTACCCAAGATGATTCCTTCAAACATATTTGGAAAATATACCAGACCTAAACCTAAAAAAAAAATGGGAAATCCAAGAAAAATTAACAGTGAGTCATTTTTCTAGCCCAAGTCAGCAAAGGGAGACAGAAAGTCTGTGAATGTTGGGTTCCTAGCCTGGTATAGAGCATACAGTGGATGAAACATACCAGCACTCAGAAAAGGCTGTGAATCTGGACAAGAAGGATCTCAGACCCATACTTGAGCACCCCTAGACCTATACAAGGGCACCATCATGGGGACGGGTATGAATTGGAAGTTTTGTTGCTCACTATCCAGTTTTTGGTCTTAGGGTGAACTTAGGATGAACTGAGGAGAAGGCCTAGGCTTTCCACCCTCCACTCCTCCAGCAGTCTCAGGCCCTGGAAGCATACTAAGAAAGGAGAAAGCAAGCAGTATGAGTGTGGCTCACATCTCAGGAGCAGAGTTGGTTATCAATTCTAAATTCCAGCCCAATTTAAGATATGCAATGGAATAACCAGGGCTGGAATCCCAGACCAAAGTAATTATGTCACTCTGAACCAACAGATCTTCTCAGCTTGCTGATAGCAGCTGATTCCAGTAGCCATTTACTATTGCCCAGACCCATGCCCAAATCAGGCAGAACTCAAACCACGAGGACAATGATTAGATGTTGCCCTGTATCAACCACTTTGGGCACACCAAAAGCTTACATGTGTCAAGCCTGAACTGTCCCTGAGGTCCTCCAACAACACAACACTCAATACCCACAAGAAAGTAGCAATGGACTAGCTTGACACTTTTCTACAGCAGTGCACATAGCTCAACTGTGGTATCAAGTACAAAATCAGAAATTTGTCTGGAAGAAAATGCAATCAAAAGAGAATTCCACTATAAAATATTAAAGAAAAAATATTATGGTGATTAAAGATGTTTAAGATACAAACCCAGAACAAAAGATATCTCCAAAATATATGCAGGCAAAGCCTCAAAGGAAAGCAAAGGTTGACCACAAATTCAACTAAAGTTCCTGGAAGGAAGATGCAAGAGTTAAAGAGGTTTTAAAAAATTGTCGACGAAATAAGAGCACTGGAGAAAAAAGAAATTGGAAAGGTAATGGGAACTGAGGCAATGAACAGCATGGTACAACAGATACAAAACCTTGTCCTAGCAACAAAATCCCTGAAAATTAGAATAGAAGCTAATGATTTCAGAGACAAGAAGAAATAGTAAAATGAAGTCAAAGGACTAAAAAAGAGAAGAAAATGTTAGCTATCATATACAAATAAATATATATATATATATATATATATATATAGAGAGAGAGAGAGAGAGAGAGAGAGAGAGAGAGAGAGAGAGAGAGATCAAGGAGAAAAAAATGAAGTCTCATTTATCTACTAGAACACAATGACCAAAATCACTCCCCCCACCTCCCATGCCAAACCAATCCAGACCACTCCCAATCTTGGGCTATCTAGGTAGAAGAATCTGTCTCCACCCATGTCTGAGCAGAATACAATGACCAACTACTATTCCAGAAGACTAATGATGAAATGCAGAACTTACTTCTTGATAGAGAAATGAAGAACTCAGGGAGGAGAATGAAGTAATATATATATATATATATATATACACACACATATATATGTATATATGTATATGTATGTATGTATGTATGTATATGTATATATAATTTATATAATATATTATATAGTAATATAATGAAGTATATATACATACATATAGATATGTATATAATTTTCTTCTGAAAGACTTTGGAAGAAGGGACCTATGAGGGAAGCTCTGAGTCTAAAAAATCATTTTTCACAATATGTACATAATTATTCAATAGAGAAAATGTACCTCATCAGAATGTGAGCTTCTTGAAGGAAGGAACAGTGTTTTTTGCTATTCTTTTGTGTCCCCAGCAGATTGAACATGCCTAGCACATATTCAGTGTTTAATATGTTTGCCAGACTAATCAGTGCTTCTTAAATGGTGGGTTGTCCCCCTAAAAATTTGGTAACAGTAAAAAGTTTCTGAACGTGCAACAACCAAAAATTTATTAAAAATCAAATGTGTGATGAATCTAAGGTGTTTCTGGCAGCACTTGCCCATGTTGCACTGTACAACTTCACTGGAGCCTTGGTTCTGAAAATAAAGTATGTGCTCTTTTCACCGCACATGCCCTCAGGCCCCTCAATGCCAACAAACACTGCTGAACAGGGGAAAAGGGGTTGAGAGTGGAAAAAGTTTAAGAAGCTTTGTGCTAGCTGACTATTTGATTTTCATTTTACAACTCACCTCATATGATCTCTTTCCTCATCTCTGCTTCCTGGCTTCCCTGGATTCCTTCAAGTCCCAGCTGAAATTTCACCTTTTACAGTAGTGGAGTCAAACAATGGAGTGTGGACAGAACCAAATTAAATTATGCTTGGGAAATATTTAACAAAATAAATAAAATGCAATTGAAAATAATTTTAGTATGTGTTTTTTTCTAAATCAACATATGCCTGCAGGGATCCTTATGCACAGTTTAGTGGCTATTTATGTTTGAGTCTGACACCGCTGTTCTAAAGGAAGCCTCTCCCAATCTCTGTTAGTTCTAGAATTTTCTGTCTGTGTATCATTTCTAATTTGTCCTGTATATAGCTTGTTTGTACCTTTTACTTTTTTTTAATATATTCACAATACTAAGCACAGCTCCTGACACAAAACAGGCACTCAATAAATGTTTACTTACTGAAAAAAATGAAACAATTACCATGCTAAATTATTTTACTGACAACTTTTAAAAATATAAATCACCATATTTTCTGAAATTCTAGCATATTTGAATTTAAAGAATAGGAAATAATTATTGAACATTATGAACAGTTCTGCCACAGAGTTATTGTGACAGAAGTAGAAGTTATGCTGCCATTTGCTAGGAACTTATGCTCCAATGGGGAGATAGTAGAAACAGAAAATGAAATGTATATTTGTGATGAAAAAATGTGGCTTTCTGGAAAGAATGAATATCATACAGAAGCTAGAAGACAGAAAGGTCATATTTTGGATGTACATTTATCTCCCTTGTGGGATATATTCCCTGGTTTGTACTCTAAACTGAAGTAGAAAAAACAAACAAACAAAAAAACAGTGGTGCAGGGACAGACACAAAGCAGAGAAAGCAGAAAACCAGATTGTTTTGATTTTATTTTAATGAAAGTTTCCTCTCAGTAAATGAAAAATCTATTGAGATATATCTGCTAATGAACTTGGATTCTGGAAATATTCACAAGTGGGTATTGTCATAGAAAGTCAATAAGTAAATGAGTGAATTGTCAAAGTTTTCCTCTAGGAAAGTTTATAGGAGAGTTTGGAGAGGAAAAGGTTGAAATAGAAGACCAGCTAACTAGGCAGTTATAATAATCTGGTTGAAAGAGGAGTAGAGCTCCACCTAGGACTAAGATGTCAAGGAGTAAGAAGAAGCTTATTCAAGTAGTGATAGAACTTGTAAACATCCCAGAGATCATAGATAGATAATGAAAAGATGACAATGATGATGATAAAGATGGTAATGATGATGATGGTGATGTCATGTGTGTAGTGTTTTAAGGTTTGAAAAGTTTTATATATATATAGTATAAAGTTCTCTATATATAATATGTTATATTATATTATTTCATTTAATCTACTTGATAGATATAGATAATTCCATATGAATAGGTTGATATATATACATGCATATATAGGTACATTAATATTTCTATGTTAGCAGATAAATAGGTCACTCATCCAACTGTATGTTTAAGTCTGAAATATAGACCTTCTTCCATTTGCTTTTTCCTGTGAATAAGAATAACAATAGTCATAATAATTAACTTTATATAGCACTAGGCACTGTGCTAAGCACTTTACAATTATTATCTCATTTAATCCTCACAACTCGTGAGGAAGGCACTGTTTTTCTCCTCATTTTACAGATGAAGAGAGTGAGGCAAACAGAGGTTAAGTGACCTCCCCAGCATCATACAGATAGTAAGTGTCTAAGACCAGATACGAACTCAGATCTTCCTTTCTCTGCTCAGGACTATATTCATTGTGCCATGTACTTAGTCCAAACTCTTTTTAATGGTTTTGTATATCATCTAGAAGACTGAAATGTTTTGGGACTTACTAAATATAATATAGCATCAGTCATAAGCAAAAGCATCTTGAGGATCTTACCATCTCTAAGAAATTCCTCTTTGGCCAGAACTCCTTTAGATTTCTTCCATGAGAATAATGATCATATTCAATAAGCATATGCCTCCCTGAATTTTTGCATCATCTTTCAAGAAATCATACATAAGTCTGATGTATCCATAAAAGACATTTAATTGGAGGAAGGGTTTTTAGGTGAAATTTTGTTCTACTTACTTAAATGCTTGTTCTTTGTTTTCTAATAGTCAATAAACAATAAGTACAGCAGGATCTTATATGTTAACATTTTTCAGTCAATTATGTGTTGGTAAAAATGTGGTCTCCTATGGAACACTTCTTTGAAATCTTACCTATTCACTTCTAATGTCTTTGTCAACTGTAAATTATTCTCATAAAATTTTATGTTGATGGGAAATACGCATATAGGTCCATTGTTATTGATAAACTAGTATCCTTTTTTTGTAGTAATGAGGTATTTTTTTCCCCATGCCTTTACCTTTCTCTCCTTTAGACACTTTAGGAATCAGTCCTTATAGTTGTATTGAACCCACACAGACCTCTTTTGTATACATGTGGTCTAATTCAAGTGTTTGCCTATCTACATTCATTTTAAAGGCTTACCTCGTGTATGGGTACATCTGCGATTGTGGATGTTATAGTTCAAATATGACCATTCTATCCTCAATGATAAAAATACTTTGCTATTAAAAGTCTTTGCAGATCTTTTCTATCTTTTATCTGTTTATTGTCCTCTTTCCAGCTTTATTTGTAAATGCTCTTGGGTTGACTGCTTAATCGGTCTCTGAAAAATTTCTTTTTAAACCAGCTTTATCTGCCATTTCTCTATTTTATGAGGCAATATAATCCATAATATTCTGTCCTTCATAATATTTTACAAATAAGTTTACAATATAAACTAGTGTTGCCTTTGATGCCATTTCTCTCCATTTATCAAATAAACCAAGTGTTTCCTGATTAAGGTTCTTTTATATATAGTTACTATACTCAGTGTAACATACTTTCATCTATTTTCTATTGAATAATTTCTTTAAATACCTCAGGTTAGAGTTATTCTTGTTTTTATTTTATCTAATAATTTTTTATTAATTTTATTTACTAAATCAGTGGTCAAACTAATTAGATTAAAGATTACTCTGGAATAACTAGCCTTTGGATAGATTACATTGTACACCAACTACTCTATTTGCAGATCTAGAAAGACACCATGAACTATCCTTTCATTTAACTGTAGTTCCTTCAATCTTCTGTCATACCAGTCATTTCAGGATTGGTACCATTCACCATTCAGTAGATACAGTAGTATATCATTAGAAATGCGTTTCAAATTTAGGATGACAATAACTAAGTTAATATTTATAGGTCATCTAAATACTGATTGGTTCCCAACATCCACTGACCTTTCCCTCCTCATCCATCTCCCCTACTCTAGCACCACTGTAGATACAGAAGTAGTATAACATAGAGCTAGGATACATTTTGTATTTTTGTTTCATAGATTGCATGGGCCAAAGCATTCATCATCAGATAGCAATATGATGAAATTAATATAAATATATATTCTTTATTTTATATTTTACATAGTTCCATAATTTGTGTTTAAATTATGTGTGACACATGGATTGAGAGGTTGTTGTGAATTTCTATCCAGTTTCTAATATTTCTAACCAGTTTTCCCAATTACATTTATTAAATGATTACTTCTTCAGGGATTTCTTTTATTTTCTTTTATGAATAGTATTTTATTTTTTCCAATTACATGTAAAGATAGTTTTCAACATTCATTTGTTATAAGATTTTGAGTTCCAAATTGTTCTTCTTTCCTCCTTTCCAACCCCTTCCCCAAGAGAGCAAGCAATTTGAAATAAGTTGTACATGTGCAATTATATTAAACAAATTTCCACATTAATCACATTAAAAGAGAAGAATCAGAACAAAAGGGAAAAATCATAAGAAAGAAAAAAAAAACAACAAAAAAAAACAGAAACAAGGGAAAATAGTATGCTTTGATCTGCATTCAAGGCCCATAGTTCTTTCTCTGAATATGAATAGCATTTTCCATTGTGAGTCTTTTGGAATTGTCTTGGATCACTGTATTGCTGAGAAGAGCTAAGTCCATCATAGTTGATCATCACACAATATTGCTGTTACTGTGTATAATGTTCTCCTGGTTCTGTTCACTTCATTCAGTATCAGTTCATTTAAGTCTTTCTAGGTTTTTCTGAAATCTGCCTGCTCATCCTTTCTTAAAGCACAGTAGTATTCCATTACATCCATATACCACAACTTGTTCAGTCATTCTCCAATTGATGGGTATTCCCTGAATTTCCAATTCTTCACCACCACAAAAAAGAGCTGCTATCTCTTTGGGATATAGATCTAATAGTAGTATTGCTGGATCAAAGGGTATGGAAAGTTTTGAAACCCTTTGGGCATAGTTTCAAATTGCTCTTCAGAATGGTTGGATCACTTCACAACTCCACCAACAATGCATTAGTGTTTTAATTTTCCCATATATTCTTCAACTTTTGTCATTTTCCTTTTCTGTCATATTAGCCAATTTGGTAAGTGTGAGGTGGTACCTCAGAGTTGTTTTAATTTGCATTTCTCTAATCAATAGTGATTTAGAACATTTTTATATGACTATAGATAGTTGTAATTTCTTCATCTGAAAACCTTCTATTCATATCCTTTGACCATGCGTCAATTGGGGAATGACTTGTATTCTTGTAAATTTGACTCAGTTCTCTAAGTATTCTATAAATGAGGACTTTATCAGAAGTGCTGCCTATAAAAATTGTTTCCCAGTTTCCTGATTCCCTCCTAATCTTGATTGTATTGGTTTTATTTGTGCAAATTTTTTTTAAAATTTAATGTAATCAAAATTATCCATTTTGCATTCCATAATATTCCATAGCTCTTTTTTGGTCATAAATTCTTCCCTTTTCCACAGATCTGACAGGTAAACTATTCCTTGCTCTCTTAATGTACTTATGGTATCACCTTTTACATATAAATCATGAATGTCATTTCCTGTCTCATGTCATGGTCCTATTCAAGAACAAAGGACAAACAACAGCAAGAACAGTGAAGATGATGAGCAGCTTTGTGAATGAGGCTTAGTTGGACCAATATGAAGTAAACATAATAACATGTTTAATTTTTTTTGTGGCTTTGAAGAACTGGTATCCTGAACAATAGAGTAAAATTCCATGAAAGAACTTTCTGAAAATCCATAGTTAGGTTTTGTTGAAGATGAAATCATCTTATCTATGTCTATTGCTATAATGTAAGAACTCTCACGCAGATCTTATATTATGATCTCTATCACAGTTTAGTATCATAGTATATATAAAGCCTTATATTGTTTACTTCATATTTCACCAATCTTTTTTCCCAGTTAAATTCTTACCTTGTGTTTTTTTTTATGAACCTATAAACTTCTCAGCCTCTAATAGAGTAATATTAAGCACCTAGTAGGTGATCAAAGAATATTTGTTGGTAATGTCCCTTGACCTCAATTTTCCTAATTCCTAAAGAATTTAAAGTTCCTTACTAAATCTATTATGAAATAAGGAAATTTGGGATGAATATAGAGATTATATGAAGGGAACAGAGGGCAGAGATGGTATGACATATACGAGAAGAACTAATTACTAAAATCAGACACTGAAATTTGTTCATTTCCTGAAAGTTATTACAAAAAGGGAAGCAAGTTGAATTAGATGATGTTCATGTTCTTATCAAATGAAATCATCTGTTGAAACAAACTTTTGGCCTAGAACTATATTCAAGGAGGAATTTGTCATAAAATTTATTTGGTTAAAACATAAATCATATCAGTACAATTACATTGGAAAACACAGTGAGCAGCATCCTCAAGTATGTTTTTACAATAGACAGACTAGCCATTAAGTGGTTGACTTTTACAATTACCTTCTCATGAAAGCACTTTATTAATTTATAATTCTATGAAAGCCTTCCTGAGGGGAGTCAAGTTCAAGTTTTTTTGTTTTTTTGTTTTTTGCTTTCTGATAATCTAAGTTAGCACCAAAAATGATCCAGAGAGATCTAGAAGAATGGCTAGTTAATGTATCCATTACATTATCATCTATTACACCTCAATCTGCAAGAGAACAGAGATTGAATCTTTTTTTTAATCTTTTTATCTCCTCAAGCACCTAACAAGATACCTTAGATATAGTAGATGTTTAATTAGTGTTTGGTGAATTGAATTGTTAAATCTTCTCAAATACTAGATACCTTAAGTGAGCCCTTGGCAGATACTATATTGTACATAATTCATCACTGAAATCTCCAATCTACAAAGTGCACACAATTGAAATGTTTATATAAAACATTTATAAAGCACCTATTATATACAATGCATATATACAATTGTATATGTATACATATTTGCACACATATGTAAAACTATGAATGTATATACATCTATATATAGCCATACTCATGTATATAGGTATACTATATGTTTATGCATATAATGTATATGTATGTGTAAATATGTACCATCCTCTCTGGGATCACATAGTCTAATGATTATAGAAACATAGGCCCAAATAAAAATTTTACAAAGGAGAGTGAGTTAAGTCTTTCATACTATGTGTCTTACCTACCTTTCACAACTCACTACATGCTATTCTGCTTCATGTATTCTACATCTTAACTGAATTGGCATCCCAGATGTCTCTGGAGCTCAGAGTTTCATCTCTTGCTTCCATGCTTCTTTTTTTTTTTTTGCTTTTTTTTTTTTGGCTAGGCAATGGGGTTAAGTGACTTGCCCAGGGTCACACAGCTAGTAAGTGTCAAGTGTTTGGTCTGAGGCCAGATTTGAACTCAGGTCCTTCTCCATCCAGGGCTGATGCTCTATCCATTGTGTACCCTAGATGCCCCAGCTTCCATGCTTTTTGTGAAGACTGTTCTTGATGTCTAAAATTCACTCCTTCCTCACTTGTGCCTCTTATAATCACCAGTTCCCTTTCAGGCTTAGCTCAAATGCTATCATCTCCTACGAGATCACTTTAACACCTTAGTTATTAGAATTATTATGAATATACTCATTTATTTGTATATTGTATCCTACCCCACCACAGCCCAGATATGTTAGTTTTTCAAGATCAGAGATTGTTTTTATTTCTTTGTTTAGTCTTTGTATTTCTTTTTTTTAATAGAAACAAAAGTTTATTGGAGTCTTCCTGTTTGAAGTTAAAAACATTTCAGTTTGAAAACCAAATGAGCAACATTTTCACCCCAATAGAAATCCAAGCCCTGTTATCAAGGCCTCCCTTTTGAAGTGGTGGTCACTACCACACTGCCTTATAGGAACAGTCCCCTGGAGGCATCTTCATTGCTGTCTCTGAGACACTATCTTTGCCCATTGGTTGGACCAGACAAAAGACCTGGGGACTGAAGCCTCCTTTCACCCTAGCACTCATTCTGAGGAAAACAGACCCCTTGCTAGGCTGGAAGCTCATTTCCCTGATTTGTTCCCAAATGCTAAGGTTCAAGTGGGAGAGCCTCAGTGACCAACATCTCCCTAACGCTTGCTGAGCCAATCATCAAATTTATGTATGGCTCATCATCCTACAGTTCTCCCATAAGGGCCTCTTTTTTTCCTTTTTTTATTAATTTTTTTTATTTATCAATAATCACTTCCATATGCTTTTGAGTTTAAAAGTTTTCTCCCCCTTCCTCCCCACCACCCTCCCCAAGACAGCACACAATCTGATATAGGCTATACATTTACATTCATATTAAACATATTTTCACATTAGTGATGTTGTAAGTAGAAATTAAAATCAATAGAAGGAAAGATCAGAAAGAGGAAACAAAACTCAACAGAAAAGAAAAAAATAAAATTCGGCTTGCATAGTTCTTTCTTTGGGTATGGATAGCATTTTCCATCACAAGGCCTCTGGAGATGTCTTAGATCCTTGTATTGCCAGGAAGGGTTAAGTTTATCAATATTAGTCATCACACAACATGGCTGTTATTGTGTACAACGTTCTCTTGGTTCTGCTCACTTCACTCAGCATCATACCACACAAGTCTTTCCAGGTTTTTCTGAAGTCAGCCTGTTCATCATTTCTTATAGCACAATAGTATTCCATCACATTCATATACCACAATTTGGTCAGCCATTCTCCAATTGATGGGCATCCTCTCAATTTCCAATTCTTTGCCACCACAGAAAGAGCTGATATGAATATTTTTGTACATGTAGGTCCCTTTCCCATCTGTGTGATCTCTTTGGGATATAGCCCTAGAAGTGGTATTGCTGGGTCAAAGGGTATGCACATTTTTATAGCCCTTTGGGCATAGATCCAAATTGCTCTCCAAAATGGTTGGATCATTTCACAACTCCACCAACAATGTGTTAGTGTTCCAATTTTCCCACATCTTCTCCAACATTTATCATTTTCCTGTTTTCTCATGTTAGCCATTCTGATGGGTGTGATGTGGTGCCTCAGAGTTGTTTTGATTTGTATTTCTCTAATCAATAGTGATTTAGAGCATTTTTTCATATGACTATAGATGGCTTTAATTTCTTCATCTGAGAACTGTCTGTTTATCTCCTTTGACCACTTATCAAGTGGGGAATGGCTTGTATTCTTATAAATTTGACTTAATTCTCTATATATTTTAGAAATGAAGCCCTTATCAGAAAGACTGGTTGTAAAAATTCTTTCCCAATTTTCTACCTTCCTTCTAATCTTAGTTGCATTGGCTTTGTTTGTGCAAAAATTTTTCAATTTAATATAATCAAAATTATCTATTTTGCTTTTCATAATGTTCTCTATCTCCTGTTTGGTCATGAATTCTTCTGTTCTCCATAGATCTGACAGGTAAACTATTCCTTGCTCTCTCAGTTTGCTTGTAGTATCAGCCTTTATATCTAAATCATGTACCCATTTTGACTTTATTTTGGTATATGGTGTGAGATTTTGGTTTATGCCTAGTTTCTGCCATACCCTTTTCCAGTTTTCCCAGCAGTTTTTTCAAAGAGTGGGTTCTCATCCCAGAAGCTGGGGTTTTGGGGTTTATCAAATAATAGATTACTATAGTCATTGACTACTGTGTCTTGCATACTTAACCTATTCCACTGATCCACTACTGTATTTCTTAGCCAGTACCAAGCAGTTTTGATGATTGCTGCTTATAATACAATTTAACATCTGGAATGGCTAGGCCACCTTCCCCTGCATTTCTTTTCATTAGTTCTCTTGATATTCTGGACCTTTTGTTCTTCCAAATGAATCTTGTTATTATTTTTTCTAACTCTATAAAATAATTTTTGGTAGTTTGATTGGTATGGCACTGAATAAGGTAATTAGCTTAGGTAGAATTGTCTTTTTTATTGTATTAGCTCGGCCTACCCATGAGCAACTCATGTTTTTCCAATTATTTAGATCTGACTTTATTTGTGTGAAAAGTGTTTTGTAATTGTGTTCATAGAGTTCCTGGGTTTGTTTCGGGAGGTAGACTCCTAAATATTTTATAATGTCTACAGTAAGTTTAAATGGAATTTCTCTTTCTATCTCTTGCTGTTGGCTTTGTTGGTAACATATAGAAATGCCAATGATTTATGTGGGTTTATTTTATAGCCTGCAACTTTGCTAAAGTTGTTTATTATTTCAAGTAGGTTTTTACTTGATTCTCTGGGATTCTCTAAGTATATCATCATGTCATCTGCAAAGAGTGATAGCTTTGTTTCTTCTAATGCCTTCAATATCTTTTTCTTCTCTTATTGCTAAAGCTAACATTTCCAGTACGATGTTCAATAACAGTGGTGATAATGGACATCCTTGTTTCACCCCTGATCTTACTGGAAATGCATTTAGCTTGTCCCCATTACATATTATGCTTGCTGAAGGTTTTAGATAAATGCTGTTTATTATTTTAAGGAAGGCTCCATTTATACCTATGCTCTCTAGTGTTTTTAATAGGAATGGGTGTTGTATTTTGTCAAAAGCTTTTTCTGTATCTATTGAGATGATCATGTGGTTTCTGTTAGTTTTGGTGTTGATATGATGGATTATGCTGATAGTTTTCCTTATATTGAACCAGCCCTGCTTTCCTGGTATAAATCCTACCTGGTCATAGTGTATTATTCACGTGATAAGTTGCTGTAATCTATTTGCTAATATTTTGTTTAAAATTTTTGCATCTACATTCATTAGAGAAATTGGTCTATCATTTTCTTTCTCTGTTTTGACTCTTCCTGGTTTAGGTATCAGCACCATATTTGTATTATAAAAAAGAACTTGGTAAGATTTCTTCTTTACCTATTTTACCAAATAGTTTATATAGTATTGGAATTAATTGTTCTTTAAATGTTTGGTAGAATTCACATGTAAATTCATCTGGCCCTGGAAATTTTTTCCTAGGGAGCTCATCAATGACTTGTTCAATTTCTTTTTCTGAGATGGGTTTATTTAAGCATTTTACTTCCTCTTCTGTTAATCTGGGCACTTTATATTTTTTGTAAATATATATATCCATTTCACTCTGATTGCCAAATTTGTTGGCATATAGTTGAGCAAAATAATTCCTAATTGTTGTTTTAATTTCCTCTTCCTTAGCGGTAGTTTCACCATTTTCATTCTTGATACTAGTAATTTGATTTTCTTCTTTCTTTTTTGTAATTAGATTAACCAAAAGTTTATCTATTTTATTGTTTTTTTCATAAAACCAGCTCTTAGTTTTATTTATTAGTTCAATAGTTTTCTTAATTTCAATTTTATTGATTTTTCCTTTGGTTTTCAATATTTCTAATTTGGTGTTTAACTGAGGGTTTTTAATTTGTTCTTCTTCTAGTTTTTTTAGTTGTATTCCCAATTCATTGATCTCCTCTATTTCTATTTTATTTATGTAAGCATTTAGAGATATAAAACTTCCCCTAAGAACTGCTTTTGCTGCATCCCATAAGTTTTGGTATGTTGTCTCATTATTGTCATTCTCTTGAATGAAATTATTGATTGTTTCTATGATTTGCTCTTTGACCCAATCATTTTTTAGGATTAGATTATTTAGTTTCCAATTATTTTTTAGTCTATCTTTCCATGACCCTTTATTACCTATAATTTTATTGCATCATGATCTGAAAAGGATGCATTTACTATTTCTGCCTTTCTGCATTGGATTGTGAGGTTTTTATGCCCTAGTACATGGTCAATTTTTGTGTATGTGCCATGTACCACCAAGAAAAAAGTATATTCCTTTCTCTCCCCTTTCAGTTTTCTCCACAGATCTATCATACCTAACTTTTCTAATGTTCTATCCACCTCCTTAATTTCTTTCTTGTTTATTTTGTGGTTAGATTTATCTAGTTCAGAGAGGGGAGGTTGAGGTCCCCCACTAGTATAGCTTTGCTGTCTATTTCTTCCTGTAATTCCCTGAACTTTTCCTCTAAGAATTTGGATGCTATACCATTTGGTGCATATGTGTTTAGTAATGATATTATTTCATTGTCTGTGGTGTCTTTTAGCAGGATGTAGGTTCCTTCCTTATCTCTTTTGATAAGATCTATTTTTGCTTTTGCTTTGTCTGAGATCAGGATTGCTACCCCTGCTTTTTTTTACTTCAGCTGAAGCATAATATATTTTGCTCCAGCCTTTTACTTTTACCCTGTATGTGTCACTCTTTTTCAAATGTGTTTCCTCTAAACAACATATTGTAGGATTATGGTTTTCATCTGATCTGCTATATGCCTCCATTTTATGGGAGAGTTCATCCCATTCACATTTACAGTTATGATTACTATCTGTGTCTTTTTCTCTATCTTCCCCCCACCCTGTTTATGCTTTTCTTTCTCCTTTCTCCTTTCCCCCCATCACTAGTGTTTTGTTTTTGACCAGAGCTTCCTATGGTCCCACCTCCCTTCTATTATCCCTTTCCCTTTTCTTCCCCTTTACCCTTATTGCTTCTTCCCTCCCTTCTATCCCCCCTCCCTTTTCTTTCCCCTTTTGCCTCCTACTGCCTATAGTGCAAGTTAGATTTTTATACCTAACTGATTACGTTATGCCCTTCTAGATCCAAATCTGATGAGAGTAAGGTTCAAACAATGCCCATCCCCCTCCCTTCTTTACCTCTGCTCTAATAGGTTTTTGTGTGTTTTCCTGTAATGTAATTTACCCTTGTCTGCCTCCTCCTTTCTCAGTACATTTTCTTAGCTCAGACTAATCCACTTACTTGGATCCATTTAACCCACTTGATTATTTTTTTTATCATTACATCAAAGGCAACTTATATCCACCCCCTTTATGTATACTCCTTTAACATGGTATAATAACAATACAGTTCTCAAGAGTTGCAAGTGTCATCTTCCCTTGTAGGGATGTAAACATTTTTCCCTTATTAACAACATATTGTATCTTTCTGTCCCATTAACCTTTTTATGTCTCTCTCAAATCTTGTGCTTGAAGATCACATTTTTTTGTTGAGCTCTGGTCTTTTTATCAGGAATGTTTGGAAGTCCCCTAATTCGTTGAGTATCCATCTCCTTCTCCAAAAAATCATGCTCATTTTCGCTGGGTAGTCAATCCTTGGCTGCATTCCAAGCTCCTTTGCCTTATCATGTTCCATGCCCTACGGTCTTTTAATGCAGAGGCTGCAAGGTCCTGTGTAATCCTGACTGTGGTTTCATGATATTTAAATTGTTTCTTTCTGGCTGCTTGCAGTAATTTCTCTTTAATCTGGTAATTTTGGAATTTAGCTATTATATTCCTTGGTGTTTTCAATTTGGGATCTCTTTCAGACGAGGAGCGATGGATTCTTTCTATAGTTATTTTACTTTCAGGTTCTAGGACTTCAGGGCAGTTTTCCTTTATGATTTCCTGAAGGATATTGTCCAGGTTCTTTTTTTCATCATGACTTTCAGGTAGGCCTATAATTTTTAAATGGTCTTTCCTGGATCAATTTTCCAGGTCAGCTGTTTTATCCATGAGGTATTTTACATTTTCATCTATTTTTTCATTTTTTTTTTTTGTTTCTGTTTGACTGATTCTTGCTCTCTCATAGAGTCATTAGTGTCCATTTGTTCAATTCTAATTTTTAACATATTGTTTTTTTCTGTTAGATTTTGTACTTTCTTCTCCAATTGATCAATTGTATTTTTAAGGGATTTATTTTCTTCATTGTACTTTTTTTCCAATTGGCCAATTGTGTGTTTTAGGGACTTGTTTTCTTCAGTGTACTTTTTTTCCAATTGGCCAATTGTACTTCTAAAGGACTCCTCTACCTCTCTCATTTGGCTTTTAAAATCCTTCTTGAGTTCTTTTTAGAAGGCTTTTTGGGTGTCAGACCAGTTCATATTCCATTTTGATGTTGCAGATGTGGGTTTGATGACAGTGTTGTCCTCTTTAGAATTTCTGTCTTGATCTTCACTGTTCTCATAATAAGAATCTATGGTATATTTCTTTTTCTCATGGTGTTTCTTTATTCCCTGGCCTTTACAGAGATTAAGCTCTTTTGTTGGGGAGCAGAGGGCACTGACCCAAGCTTCTTGTGTTGGGAGCCTAGGTGCTGGTCACTGGCTTTGGGAGCTGGGGCCTCTTATGTTGGCAATTGGAGGCTGTAGGGTTCCGCAGCTTATCTGGTGTTGGGCTGGAATCAGCAAGGCTGGGACTTTTTGGCACCTCTAGGTTGCTTTCTTCAGCTCCTTTCAAATGAATGCTCCCAGGTGTTTATCTGCCTGGGGTCCTTTGTAGTGCTGCTTCCCTTATTTTTGCTGAGGCACTGGGAGACCCATTTGCTGTAGAATGCCGAGTCACCAGAATCTCCTCCTGGTGTGCTAAAGTGGGTCTTTCCACTAGCTGGCTGGGCGACTCCTGTTTGGTACTGCTCCCCTTTCCCCAGGGTAAGAGGGGCCTTTCCCATTAATCCCTCTAGCTACCTGGGCTACTGCACTGCTGCACCCCATCTTTCTTCTGGTTCAGCTGTTCCAGGGTTTTTTCTGGGATGATATTTTCTGGGTTTTCAGAGGTTGATAGGGGAGGGTGAGAGTGACTACCATTTTACTCCGCCATCTTGGCTCCTGGAAGCAGAATAGTTAGTCTTTGTATTTCCAACACCTAGCAGAGTGATTGTCATATAGTAATTATTTGTTTGATGGGATTGGTACAGATTGGACTGAACTGGAGACAGCTGGCCAATGTGTAATGAAAAAACTTCAGGATACAGAGATTTTTTTCTGCCAGAGAGATAGGGAAAACTCAAACTCAACTTATATGGAATAATTAAGTAGATAATTTAATAATATAAAGACATCTAATCCAAATCTATTAATCTTATAACTGAATACAATGAGTCAGAGATTTTGAGTGACTTGCCCAAGGCCACACAAGTAGTAAATAGCAGTTAAGATTTGAACTCAGATTCTTTTGAATGTGGGTGCTCTGCCCAAAGGAGTATAATTTTTGATCACTGAAATCTCACAAGATATCTTGGGGTTTATGAGCTAGATGTCTTTCTTTTTTTTTCTTACCTACTTATTTATTCTGACATTAAAAAAAAAAAAACTGGGACAATTGACTCTTTCACTCCATGTAATTTCCTTTATTATTTCTTGAAATACAGCATTGTAAACCCAGGCTTCAATAAAGCCCATTCGGGTTCAAATGGCCTTAAACCCAAACCAGTCAACTCACTAGTTAGCCAATAATAAGTCCCAGTCCAAGCCTCAGTTCTTCATTGTTTGGGATTTGATGGCTCAAAGTGAATATAAATAGCAATTGTTTCTGTTCTGTCCAGAAACTCTGAGGGTCTCCCCCTCCCAGATTGATTTTTTAACTAGGTAAAAGAGGTCATTTTTTGCCTCATTTCTTACCTAGCCTTTATCATTGAAGGGACATTGCATCAAACAAAGACCTATTAAAGACCTTAGCTTAAAAAAGCCAAGGTTTCTCACTGCATCCAGGGCCACTCCAGTCCTCCTTATCTGCACCTTACCACTGGACTCAGATGGCTCCTTAGGAGAGAGTGAGGCTGGTGACTTTGCACAACCCTGGCTCACTTAAATCCAATTTCCTTGCAAGTCAAGACTTCACCTCCTTGGTGTCATTGGTCCTTTTTGAGGCTGAAAGACAAACAACAACAATCTTTCTCCAAAACCAATGTTCTTTTTTACATCTTTGTACTATTCAGTTTCCTGCAGAAGTGAATTTGTAGATTTTTTTTTTATTTATCATCTATCCTACATCAGGGGGAAAAGGGCACAAAAAGACACCAAGCATATACTTTGCCTAGATCAACTCACTTTTCTAATTGTGAAATATGAAAATCATAATACAATCTGAGATTCCCTTATTATAGGCTCTTTAAATCTGCCATTTTACTGCTTGAATAAAGAAATAGACATCCTGACATTTTAAAAAATGTTATATTCATCCCAAATTGCAATTACATTTCCTACACTTAAACTATTATTGAGTCATGTTTCAGGAATACATACAAATCCAAGCACAAATAAGGCAGAGCATGCATGTACTTGGTGGAAATGCACTTAATCTCTCTTAATGCTCTTCTAGAGCATGCCAAGGGTGTGCTATAGAAGAGACCATTTAAGGAACCAAATGATCCCTCTACTCCTCATAGAAAGTGACACTTGTGACCATGTAATAAAATACCTGATGGCCTATTGTTCAGAGCCATAATTCCATTTCACTCTAGTATCAAAGAATCAGCAGTCATTATATTCAGTTACCATTAAGATACAGATTGCCTTCCCAGTCCATTGACTAGGAATAAAAACAAGACAACCATGGTGGGCTAATGACAGGTGCATTTTCACACTATTTGAGTCAAACCATCCACTTTTGATCTGTTTATCCAGATTTAAGGGCAAGTTGAAGTCCTTAGAGGGAAAGTGGTTTCTATCTAGTTTTTGAAGACATCACTTACAATGAGATCAAGTGTCAGTAGCTGGGCTAGATATAGCCTTAGGGTAAAAAGATAATTTGAAGGGGGAAGAGAAAGCTTTTTTCAACAGCCTGTTTTATTTTCTCATTTGTGACTAATCAGGTTCCAATTTCCTTATTTTGGGTCCACACTGCTTTGTCCCCTTGAAGGCTATTTAAGGTTAGTGACAAGCCTAGAAAGATTATCCTCTTAGGATGTTATGCCACATCCAATTTGGGGGTTCTGTTGCTTGAATGGATGATGTTGATTTCAATTTCAGGCCTAAAGTTATCTGTCTAGCAAGATCATTGTTAATATTATATTCATAAAATTATTAAATGTGACAGAAAGGACTCAACTAGCCTGGTTACTTTCAACAACAAAAATGGCAACTTCTATTTGCATAGCACCTATTGGTTTAAAAGTTCTTTGTATACATCACTTCCTAGCAAAGCAACTGATTTTAGGAGAAAGAGCCTGGAAAATGGAATGAAAAACAGAAATCTGGATGTGTAATCTTGTTCTACTAATTGTTAACCATGTGATTATGACAAGTCAAGTACTCTCTCTAAGCCCCAGTTCCCTCATATTTAAATTGGAACAAATAATCCTAATATATTCAAAAGAGCACTGACTCTGGAATTAGGGGAATCAGGATTGAAATTCCATCACTGAGCCTATCATCTAAACTCTGTGGCCTCAGTTCCCTCATTTGTAAAATGAAGGGACTAGACTAGACTACATTTAAAATTTATAACGCTAGATCTACAATACTATGATTCTTCTACTACTTATCTACTTCTCCAGGTCACAAGGTTCATTATCTTGCAAGCCTGTACCTTTGCAATGGTTGTCCATCACACCTGGAACATGTTTCTTAGACTTCCTCATTCCTTCAAAATTTGCTTAAGTGATACCTTCTTCAAGGAAGTTTTCCTGACAACATCCCTCACCCCACACCCCACTGAGTTGCTAATTTTGCCCCAAATTACCTGGTATTTATTTTGTATACACTTATTAATATACCATCCTACCTTTCCTAATAAGGTATAAGCTTCTTGAGCCCAAAGAGAGTTTCATTTTTGCTTCTGTATTTTCAGTACCTTGCTGGGATGAAGTAGGCATGAATGAATGTAAGGAAAAACACTGCAAAACATATATAAATATGGGTTGCTATTAGTATTCAAAGATAATAATCAACTAATAACCTAAAAGGAATGAATTCACCAACACATAATGTCATGATATAAATATGCAAACTAGACAAAACAATAAATAAGTAGATGAGAACTTCAAAGCCATTTAATCAAAATCTGTTCATTTGGATTCAGTATAATCCAAATGAACAAGTGACATAAGTAGGAATTCACAAAGTACATTAACATGTCTTTAGTAGCATGCCCTATTGTTAAGCTAGCATAGCCCTCCTTCTAGACTTACCCTCCCAACTTGTTTTGTACTGGCAGGTTCAGTTCCCATAGGAGAGAATACAACTTCTCTTCTCAGATTTCTAGGGGGTACCCTTTGGGATTGTAGTTTCTAATACCATTAATCAAAAACATCCATCTAGGCTGTTCACTGAAGTTTTTACTTTGCTTGCATCTAGGAATTATTGTTGAGTTCTTCCTTCATTTTCATAGAGGACCAATTACATCATGGGTTATATCTTGGCTTGCATATGAATTGAATTTGCTAGGAAGAAAAGGGAACAAAAAAGTGGCAAGGAGTTGGTGTGTTGATCTTTTGGATGTAAACTCAGTTCCTGCTCAGTGCCTCCTAAGGTATCAGTTTTTCTAGCTTTTCACCCAATATTGCCCATAGCACCACTCCCTTAATCATTTATGAAGTAGTTTCACCAAATTTTCACTTTAGATTCTAACTAAACAAAGAATAGTGTGCATAATCTGTACAACCCATCAGAAAGGAAAAATCCGAGCATGTTCTAAGGACTGAACCTTACTATCCAGTCACCCAATTATACTGGTATCCATACAATAATTAGGTGGTCTATGTTTCTTAAACATGGCCTAATACTTTGTAACTTTGAAATTCTGAAGAGCTTATCTAATTTGGAGTAATTATATTCCTGCTTCCATCCATAAAGATGCATTCTCAAAAATTGGATTATTAAATATTTTGCCCCTTGGACAAATTGATTGAGGAGAAAGGAAAGCAGAAGGGTACAGTTGTCAGGAGATGAAGCATGTCCCAGACTAAGATTGTTACCACCAGGGTGAAAATCATCAAGGAAACATGCCCCTGGTAAGTGCTGTCAGTGCCTTTTAAATTTTCTATACTAAGGCAAAGATGCTGCTCTGCTCAATATGTGCATAAAAACAGTGCTGAAAACTACAATATGTCTACACCCACATAGAAATGAAACTATGAAAAATGAAAAATGTGTTTCTGACATATCATTAGAAAAGTAAAGTGTGATTATTTTTGTAATGATAGAGAGAGAAGATACAAAGAGATGAAATAAAGTATGTCTTGCATGATGCACCATTTTTATAGCAAATTTTTTTCTTTAGCTAATAGTTGTCTATTTTAATACAGGTATGCATATGACTAAACAGTAAATTTTGACAAAGATCAGTATAATAAATCAGATAGAGTCAGTGTGAGATGGTGCAAAAAGCACTAGGATGGTAATGGAAAAAGGAAACTTAACTAATGGACCTTGAGCAAAGCACTTCATCCCAAGCTTCAGTTTCATATCTGAAAATGAGAGGGGCTGGGCATATTGTTTTGTAAGATTCCTCCTCTTTATAACGTTCTAGGATTCTCAGCCTTTGAGAATCAACTAGCACAAGTGTTATGATGATGTGGAAGAGTTGCATGATCAAACCCTTCCCTCTATTTGTCTCTTGCTTTCTTCTCCATCCCACCCCACCTTACAATCTTCAACCTTTCCTCAAGTGAGAAGACTTCCAACTGCACAAGGGTCTTGTGTCTTCCATTTCCTTCCCAGCTGAGTTCCAAAACATTCAAGTCTCTTCTATCCTGGTGGGGGGGAATACATAAATCTCTCATTGTATGCTACTATCCCCTTAAGCTCCTCTTCTCCTTCCTTTCAAATTCAAACGCCCAGAAAAGGCTCAACATTCTACAGAGTTGAGAGATGGAATGTTTTGTTCATGTTATAGCTAGGCGGCCAGTGTCACTGGAATGAAGAGTAGATGGCATAGATCAAAGTTAAGGATGACTGGAAAAGGTAAAAGGCTAGTTTATAAAGGGCCTGAACACCAAACAGAACATTTTGTATTTGATCCTCAAGGTAGGAAGCCACTGGAGTTTATTAAGGGGGAGTAACATGGTTTGACCTGTGCTTTAGGAAAATCACTTTAGTGGCTGAATGGAGGATGGATTGGAGTGAGGAAAGACTTGAAACAGGCAGACTCACCAGTGGGGTATTTCAGTTTCCCAGATGTGAGATGATGAGGGTCTGTATTAGAGTAGTGGCAGTGTCAGAGGTAAGAAAGGGATATATTCAAAAGATGTTACAAAGGTGAATTTCTTAGACCTGGGCAACAAAGTGGATTTAGGGAAAGGGGCAGTGAGAGAGAGTGAGGATGCAGTTTAAGAAGAAAGATGATGAGTTCAGTTTTGGACATGTTGAGTTTAAGATGTCAATTGGATATTCAGTTTGAGATGTCTGAAATGCAGTTGGATATGTGAGACTGGAGGTCAGCTGAGAGGTTGAAGTAGGATAGGTAGATTTGAGAATCATCAGCAAAGAGATAGTAATTAAATCCATGGAAGCTGATGAGATGATGAAGAGAAGCACACATTATGCCTTTCATCTCCTGCTGGGTGCAGCATGTCCCTTGAGGTAAGACTGCAAGAGGTCAGGCCAGGCATCTTCAATCTGTCTGAAAGGAGTACTCCCTTCCTCAGGTGAGAAGAATCCCCAGACTGCACAAGGTTCTTGTGCTTTCCATTTCCTGCTGGGTATAGTGTGTCCTCTCAGGAAAGGATGCAAGGGGCCAGGCAGGGTGTCTTTCAAAGCAACAACTTCCATTTGTGACAGAACAAGGTAATTTCTACCTCCTACTGACAATCCAATCTTCCAAATGGGATGTCAATAATTTCCATTGCAAAAAGGAATAACCTACCCTCTGACTTCAGGCCTTCTATCATCTACTGCATCCTACTGCAGCTGTCCTTTGAGGAAAGCGGAAGAAGAAAGTTAGTAGAGAAGAGGACTTTGTTCCCCTGCTGTGCAGGCTTGAGTTCCATCTCCAACTGTGTCATTCCTGCCTAATTTTTCCAGCCTTTAGAGGGAAAAGGACTTGTGAAGCAGGTCTTCAATCTAACCATATGCATCCTACCTTATATTGTACTTGTCTTCTGCCTAATCTACAACCCCAACTGGGAAGAAGTATATCCTCCTCCACTCAACGATAAACATTCCCACAGCTGGTCATATTCTTTATCCCAGCAACTCTGACTTCTTGTAGATCATCTTCCAAATCCCATTCCCCAACTCCACCACCAGTTTCCTCATTCCCTTCCTTCTATACCTTCCCACCCTGAAACTTATCATTTTTACTTATTTATTCCCTTCTTCATGAATTAAGCAATCCTCCTCACATCTCTTCTGGATTTCAACAACAGCCTCTTAATTGATAACTTTGCTATCAGCCTAGCAAATATTAGTGCCCTATTCCTTATTAAATTGATTGAGGAAATAGTCTAATAATTTCCTATTTAACTGAGGAAATAGAAAGTAGGAAATAGCAAAAAGTGTCCTATTCCTTATTTTAAAAAAATCAAATTGTATTCATTTTATATATATTTTTTGTGTACTGTTATTTACGTACATGTTGTCTCAATGGATAGAATATGTTAGTTGAGGCAAAGGGTTGTTTTGTTTTCATCTTTATAGCTACAGTGTCTAATACAGTGCTTAGTACATAGTAGATACTTCATAAATGTTTGATGATTAATTTCTATAATTGTGTTCTATTCAGTTGTTTTCAGTCATGTCTGATTCTTTACGACCCCATTTTGGGTTTTCTTTGCAAAGATACTGGAGTGCCTTGCCATTTCCAGCTCATTTGACAGATGAAGAAACTGAGGCAAACAAGGTTAAGTGACCTGCCCAGGGTCACATAGCTACTGAGTGTCTGAGGCCAGATTTGAACTAAGGAAGATGAGTTTTCCTGACTCCAGTCCTGGCACTCTATCCACTGAACCACCTAGCTGTCCCTAATTTCTACAATTAAGGGCAGCTTAAAATTGACAAATTGTAGAAGTATTAAATCATCTTGTTCACAAAGGAGGAAGTAATTTTCTAAGGACATGAGTTTTTGTGTAGCAGAGAGATCACAGGATTTGGGGTTAGGGGATTTGGGTTCAGATCTTAGCTCTGGTGTAAAAGGCAGTATGGTATAGAACATTGGGCCATGTGTTAGAAAGACCTGTGTTCAAATCCTGCCTTAGACACTTACTAGTTGTATTACTATAGAACAACTTAACCCCTGGAATTTAGTTTCTTTTTTTATAAAACAGTGGTTTGTAGCTACAGTACCTGGCACACAGTAGGCATTTCATAAATGCCTATTGATTTTTTTAACTTTCTACATAACTACTATAGTTTGTAGGAAATGATGAAGATTGAATGAAATAACACATGTAAGGTTCTTTGGAAACATTAAAATATATCACTATCTTTTAGCACTTCTGTCTGGGCCTCATTTTCCTCAGCTATAAAACTTGATTGTTGAACTAGTTGAACCCTAAAGCCCATTCTAGCTCTAAATTCTATGGTCTTAAGTTGCAGATCCAAAGTTTGAATCTCGTCTAGTCATCTTTCTATTAGCCTAGGTTGTTTTTATGAATTGGTGCTAAGTGAAAAGTTGAATAAAAAAAAAAGTGGAAGGGGGAGAGGCTTTGATTGAAAATTAATGTGATGCATCTTATCATTTAATCACCACCCAGGCTGTTCAGGGCATAAAAATACTCTCAGTGTGATGTAGCAGCACAGGTAATTGCAGTACTTTACATTATGTAACCCAAATTGGCATTTAATTAACAGGGAGTAGGGTAGCTATTAGAGCAAAGATTGCCTGTTAACAGTCTGTTTTGAATGAAAAGCTGTACTCCACACATGGTACTGAAAGGAGATTGGAGGGTGGGGGTGTTGCATGAATGAATGTCTGCTTGTTTTAAATATGCCATTGGCCAAGTTGACAGATCACTAATTTCATTCCACTAAATGTTGTATAACTTTTCCCCCACCTTCTCTTAATGAAAAGCAGGGCTATCAGCAAACATAAAAATATATTATAGTCTCACTTATCCCTGTGGAACAGGGTTAGATGGGATAACTAAAATCTATAGACAAACTGCCAGCTTTTTATTAGAGATGTTGTCATGCAGAAGTTTGGAATTCTGACTTTAGGAAGTTGTAAGCTCCTTAAAAACAGGATGTTGCTTTTTTATTTTTTTAATTTTTTTTTGTCTTTGTATCTCTAGCACCTAGCACAGGGCCTGGCACATAGGAGTAGGCAATTAATAAGTGCTTATTGAATTAGCTCCCTTTCTCTACATAAAGTTATTCATGGGAAATGAAATAGACCCAAAGTGGATAGTCAAAATAAGATGAACTGGCCTAAAGAACTGATTCTGAACTGAGAATTAGATTAAAACTTTAGGGGAATGAAATGTTTGGCATTTGCTCTTAATTATAGTAGACATAGACACATTATGACACAGATGTTGGGAAATACAGACAATTGCAATCAACCAATCAACAAAAATTTAAGTTCCTACTCCAGTCAATTCTGTTATAGCACTTGTTTTGAAAATGCAAATTTGTTCCAATTTGATTGATATATTAAGGAACAATTTGAGCATAATTCAAATTTTGATTTTTTTTAATGAATCATTTCTAAGAGGTACAAGGAATTACACTATCCATATCTGGTGTTAAAAATTTCCCTCTAATTTCAGATAACCCTTCATCCACTACTTCACAGTAACTCATCAGTTGCAATCTTTCTGAAATTCACTTCCATAAGCAAAGTTTAGGTAAGGTACTATATTTTTTGTATATCTATCTATCATACACATATGTGATAAACATATTTATGTGATATATATATATATACCCTACATATATGTACATATATCTATATGCACACACACACACATATATATATATATACATACATACATAAAATCTCCTCGTGCAATAGGAACTGTGGGTAGAGAAGGGTAGGACTGAACCCACACAATATACAGCCGTTGATGTTTATTATATTATTTATGTATCTCTTAATGTGTCACTGAAAAAATTGTTGAGTGTTGTGCCACTAAATCCCATTTGCCCAATAAACCCTGTAGTTTTTATCATGTGATTTTGCATAGTAAGTTGTTTTTCAGGAATGCATCTGTCATATAATAGAAGAACTGACTATATGTGCCAGGTTCTATGCCAGGCACTGGGAATATCAATACAAAGAATCAAACAGACCATGTTTTATTAAATAATCTATTGTTACCATGTATGGAGGAGACAGGAATTAGGCTTCTTCATTCATGTTTACTCACTTGCTTTTGAAGAGAGAATCCATTGTCTTTTTTTGCTCCTTAATTCCCTTCTTCCTGGTAGTTGCTGTAAATAAGAAACTGTCTTGAACATCCAGGTAAGAATAACAGATTTGAGGAAGCACAGTACAGTAGAAATTGCCCTGAAATGGCTTGAGGTTAGAGGACTTGGGTTCAAAAGCCAGTTTTGTGACTTTGAACAAGTTGCTTTACCTCTCTTACCTTTGATTTGCTCACCTGTAAAATGGGGATAATAACACCTGTCCTAACCACCTATCTGAGTCTGTGAGGAGCAAAAGAGGTGACCTAGGAACCCCAGTCTAGGTAAAAGCTTTTGTAAACTATAAAGCAATCTATTAATGAGTAAGGCCCTTCTAAGAAGCGGTCTTGGAGTTCAACTTTGAAAGAAATGAATAATTTTAAGTGTTGGTACAAGTGATTGCATTCCAGGTTTAGGGAAGAACTTATGCAAAGAACAGAGAAAGGAAATAAAAGAACAGAGAGGGAAAAGGGAATGATGTGTATAAGGGATAACCAGAAGGCCAGTTTTACTAGACTGCAGAATGTTTAAAGGAGAGTTATTTATCATAAATCTCCAAAGAAAGTCTGGCTCCAGATTGGGAAGGGCTTCAAATGCCCAAATAGAGGTATTTGATCCTGGAGGCAATAGGGAACCATTGAAGCTCACTGGGCAGAGGTGAGATAACCTAAATTTAGGAATATTGTTTTGGTGGAGTTTTAGAAGATTGCTGGGAGAGTGAATCAGGGAGACTGATTAGGACCTTATCATAAAAGTCCTGTTGAGTGGTGATAAAGACTTGAATTAAGGTGATGGCCATATGAGCGGGGAGAAGCAGATGAATATAAGTGATATTATGGAGATAGAATTGACAAGACTTGACAATTGCAAATGGAGACAGTGAAGAATGAAAAATAACTCCATGTTCGTGAATCTCTTGAAATGGAAGAATAGCAGTGCCCTTGACAGAAATATGAAAACATTATTTAGTATTATTTAAATGTGATTGTGATCACTGTGAGGGATTATTAAGTCTTATCTTTTCCACCTCCATGCTAATTGATGATAGAGCCTTAGTTATGTGAAAGAGAAATAACTTGCCTTAAGAGGTGGTGCTTCCTCTCCTTGGAGATCAACAAGAAGAGACAATCACTTGTTGGGTATATTGTTATAGTGGGTATTCCTTTTGTGTATGGGTTGAACTAGATGTTTGCTGAGGTTCCTTCTAAATCTCAAGTTATATGTTTGTGAATAATCTTGCTAGTTTACTTTATCCATGGGGTTAAATGTTTTTCCCTAAAAAAAAAAGGAATTAAAACAAGAATAAACACAAGAAAGAGTGGTACTAAAATGTAGGGAGCTTTGAATGCCAGGTAAAGGGATTTTAATAGGAATTTTAATATCTACTGAGGCAAGGCATGCACTATTATCTGAAAATAATTTAGATTGATATCATATACTTTACCATCCCCCAGTTTTATTAGTGAAATACTTATGGAAATAGAATTGTACAAGAAAATGAAGGAACAGTATTATGTCAATAAATATGGTAACCATATCAATGGCACATTAATGCCTTTTATAATAGGCTTTTGCTGTAGCTGTAAAGGCATTAAAAAGAGGCATCAAGAATTTGGCAAGTTGGGCTCTATTCTTTGTTTACAGAATATTATGAAGTTAGCCTCACAATCTAGAACTTCTGACCCACTTACTTTTAGTAGAAAAGGATGCATTTGCCACTTTAAACATTTGCTGGATTGAACAGAATCATCAGAGTGCTCTGTTTAAAAGCTTCATAAAGTATTTATAAAGATCAATTAGGGGAACTCAAAATGCTAAGAGTTATCTAAACTGTCAGTAGTATAAATATTTGGAGCCATTTTTAGTGCAAATATGCTAGAATATATTTACCTTCCTTATACAATTTGATCCTGGCTTTTTGTCAACTTTTAAGTCCCAGTAAATGCACATACAGGGACTGACAGACCCTATACCACACATCATTGTCTTTCCATAGAGTTCTCCTGATTCACCAATAAAGCTTGAAAAATCTGCATTGTTTCTTTGAGAGCTCAGGAATTTGGCAGCCATTGTAACATACACTTGCAAGGATGTGGGCACTGGCAACCAGATATCCCTGAGGGGAATGAGGGGGATTTCTTCTGAAAACTCAAAATGGATTGAAAATTCATACAGCATATTCCATCAACCTATACTTAAGACACAAATGAATTGCATGGCAGGAGGATGATGACTAAAAAGCATAACTGCTCTAACCACATAATGGGGCAAAAAATATGATCATTCATTCAATAGATGCTCACTGAGAGCCTCTTATGTGTAAGGGACTTTGCCAGACTCTGAGACTATAAAGATCATGGAACCATAGACTTAAAATTGGAAGACATTTTGGGGGTCATTTTACTCATTTACCTAACTCCACTCATTTTATAGAAAAGGAAGTGATAACTCCCAAAGTTTGGGACATGTCCTGGGTCACACAGGTCCTCAGTCTCCAAATACAATTTTTTTAATCTATACATGCTGCTGTAAATGTGGGCTTTTACCTCACCCCAATTAATGTAATCATGGAAGGCATGTACTCCCCAATTGAATCAAAGTGTAAATTAAAGGTTAATAAGTCTCTAATCAATTTGAGAGGATTGTAAAGTTTTGTCCACTGGAATAAAAGCAAATGATACCTCCCTGAAAGCATCTTGTATTTGACTGAGAAGATTGTCACACCTTCTGGGCAACATATAAACAGCAAACTAATCTGTAGTCAGCCAGTAAGGTGCTCAACCAGTCTAGTGGTGGAAGAATTTCAATTCAGAAGATTCCATTTGAAAAGTCAGAATCAACCTTCTGTCTCTGTATTTGTCTGTATGTCTATCTGCCTCTCTAGGCCTATCTGTTTCTCTCTCTCTCTCTCTCTCTCTCTCTCTCCTCTTCTACTCATTGACAACATATTGGAAAAACCAGACAGTTGCCAGACAGTTCATTCATTTTAGATCAGAGAAGCTCAGCCAGTAGAAGAAAACCAATAAATCTGGGAGTAATAATTAGCTAGGAAGGGCAACTTCAGTAAGTGTGACCTCTTCCAAAAATTCATGGACCCTTAGAGTCTAGCAGATACGTACAACTAAGAGGAATTTTGTACAGACTCTATGAAGGAAGGAAATGACTTTATTATAAGTAGTTACTAGTTACCTCTTTGAAACATGTGTTTTCTACATATGTGCCTCACTACATTTGTACTTTAAGTGTGTACCTGCTCTCCTTTTGAACCTTACGTGTATTTGTGGAAAAGTGTGCCATATATTTTCATGGGGATTTTTTTTTGTTAACTAATACACTTGCTTACTTTCTATACCATGTCAGTAAATTCATTTGCTAGAAAAAGGAATTGTCTTGATGATTATTAATGAGAAGCACATTGGTGGAGACTTATGAGTGAACCCTATCTATCTCTAGATCCTGTGGAGTAGTAATTGGCTATCCTCTAAGGATCAGGCCAATCAATGACAGTGGGAGCCCAGGAAGGTGTGTGATAAAATCCTACTGTTGACATATTTTTTGACTACATGAGAGACTTGAAAGCCAAGATCAAGAATATATTCTTAATTCTATAGGCAATGGTGAATCACTGAATACTTCTTGAGTCAAAGGGTGATGATCAGAATGAATATATTAGGAAGAATACTTTGGTAGTAGTATGAGGGATCAATTGGAGAAGGGGTGGAGTAGTTACCAACATACTAATTAGAAGGCAATTATAAGAGTCTAAGTGAGATGAAATGAGCTATGAACAAGGAGGGTGACAGTGTAATTTAACAAAAGAAGATGCCTATGAGTTATGGTGGAGGTAAAATAAACAGCACTTGAAAGATAATTGGCTATGGGGATGAAAGAGAAGGAAAAGTTAAAAAAATAATCGACGCAAGGTTCTAAGACTGAGTTACTTACAGAATTTCAGTGCCATCAACAGAAAAGCTAGAATATTAGGCTAAATCAAATCCAGTGAAATTCAGTAAGGATAAAAATAAGGTCTTATATTTGTTTTTCAAGAAATTGACCTCACACACACAAGATGGGGGAAAGCATTGTTGGATAGCCTTCTTTCTGGGGGGGAAAAAGAGCTGGGGTTTTGGTAGACTGCTATGTCAAAAAAGTTGATTGGATACTAGGGGTTATAATCAAGGCAATATTTGGGGGAAAAATTGAGTTTGTCCAAGATACACTTAATATTCACTGTGATTAAACTATGGTTCTATAATGAATACTTAAATAATGTGTGAAAATCCTGTATAATGGGCTTAAGTCATGTATAACAAATGATTGCAAAAAGAAAAAAAAACATATTGCATAGTAAAAACTTTTTAAAAGGCATTTAAAAATTATGTAAGAGAATAGATATCAAAGAAGATATAGGACTCCTCCTCATGTTGGATAAAAGGTGATAAGTACCACTGTACTCTTCCCTGGGTAAACCATATTTGGAAAATGGTGTTTTGTTCTGGGTACCACATTTTAGGAAGAATGTTAACAAACTGAAGTTCATCCAGATGAAGACTAAGGATGATGAACACAAATGTATTTTATTTTTTGTCCTTTTCTCTAATTAAACCTCTTTTTGCAAGTTATACTTCATTTTATTCAACCAAATACTTTTGAATTACTCCAAATAGATTTTTAATCTGTATTTTCAATAATCCTTGGTAGTCTCAGGTCTTTCTGATCTTCATCACTCATCACACTATTTTTATAGTTTTGTTTCACCCTATTGTATTCATCTTTTATTGTTCCTTGCTGGAGTCATTTTTACACATATTTAAAAGAAAGTTATTGTATGAGTATATCTTCCTATGAGTCAACTCCACTTTTCCTTCTTGTTGAGATTGATTGTTTCTCTTTGTGTCTTCAGAATTTAATTCTTGAGGGTATCTTTCCTGGTTTGACTTTTCTTATACAATTCTTGTCCAAAAGATGAACACTATCCCTCCTCTGAATCTCCTCAAGTGGGCATCTATCTTCCACTAGAAACCTCCTATTGAGGTAAAATTCACCATCTCATAATCCACTGCACTTTGGGACGGCTATCACTGTTGGGAAGTTATTTCCTTACATCAAGCCAAAATCTGGGTCTCTGCAATTTCTACCCAGGGCTTCTAGTTCTACTTTCCTGGGGTCAAACTGATAAAATCTAATCCCTCTTTTGAATGACAATCCTTTCAAGCACATCATAACAGGGATCACACCTTCCTTAAGTCTTTTTTCTCCAGGCTAAACATTCCCCTTCCTTCAACTAATTGCCACATTGCACAGCCTCCTTTTTATCCTGACTGCAATCTTTTGGATTTTATCAATTTATTTATCAGTTTTCTTTCTAAAATCTGAAATAAGAAGGTCAGTAGTGATTTCAGGGACATTAAACAAAGGGTTTTGATTTTTAAAAAGGGAATACAAATATAAACAGAGGTCCCCAATACACATAGCTGGCAAATATGGTTGAAAAGGTATAGGTATGGGCAAAATAGTTCATAGGAGATGGACTAAGAAGGAGACCAGCACTAATATACCAAGACCATAAAAAAGGGAAAAGACAAAGAAAGAGCAAAAAAGGAATTAAAAAAAAAACCTTACAATGTCAACATCAAGAAATAAGGAGGCTGGGGCACTTCCTATTCTACAAAGGTTAATGAAGGAAATGGGAAATAGGAAAGTTCCTAATTTCTTACATTTGTAGAATTCTATTGGGAGAGCATTGTGTCTGCAATAGAAAGCAGTCTGCCATCCTTGTATCCAAAGAATAATTTGCAATTATATGAAATGAAGTGAAACATTTTTATAACATTTTTCAGGAGGTTGGGTTTTATGGACATTGTGTGAAGAGAACTTTATGTGAAATTATATCACGTATATAGCTGTTGGTGATGCTTTCTCCAAATCAGGATACAAGTAGGGAAGTCATGCTTTCAATAGCCTGGGGAGGAAAACAATTTTCCCTTTTAAAAAGTATTATATTTTGCTAACGTCTAGAAATGTTTTATTTTTCAATCAACCATGGAAATTAGGAGGGATATTGTTATCATCCCTCATTATAAGGTGCAGCATAAATAAAGAGCCTCAACACAAACTGACCATACAAGCTTTATAAAAATGATTTCAGTATTATTTGTAACATTGTACAACTCTAGTATAATTTCTCAACCTTTGTGAAAATGCTTCTTGCCTCCCACCTCATTGAACCTGACACTTTTCTTACCATTGTATATAACTGTTATTATTTCTTTTTCTGAAGCTAGAATTCATTCTTGTTATTAGCTTATGATATCAAAGAAAACCAAATGAACCTTTTTAAACAGTGTTTTGACCATTTCAACTAATAGGATTGTATTAGCTTCAAATGTGAGCTATAGTTGACAGACTGTAGGGAAAATGCCACCTTGAAAGTAACTTAAGGAAATTATATAATCCATTTTTGTATGAGGGAGATTGGAGTTGTTTGATTTGACTTGATTCACTACAAAAAGTGGGATGAGAATTCCAGTTGTTTAACCTAGCTTTTAGAGATGCTACATAGTATAGGTCCTCAGAATCAAGAGGAAGTAGATATAAATCTTAAGTCTGAAACATTCTGACTGGGTTACCCTAGAAGAGGCACTTAACCTCTTAGTGAACCCAGGCAACTCTCTAAGACTACACACTGTACAGAAAAGGTACTGGTCTTTATTGGTACAGGGAAAGAAAGAGAGAGACAGAGAGAGAGAGAGAGAGACAGAGAGACAGAGAGAGAGAGAGATTAAACATATAGGTTTAAACATCTCTATGTATGTGTGTTATGTGTGTGTGTATATACATACATATGTGTGTATATATGTTATAAATATATGTGTGTATGTGTGTGTGTGTGTGTGTATATATGTAAAATATGAAAAAGACAAAGGATTCTTATTCTAAAGGAAGGTTCAGTCTATTCTGCTGTCTCCCAGGCTATTTTGAGAGAAATACACAAACTTAACAGTTTATTTTTTTAAGATAGCCTCATTTTTAATATATGCTTCAGTAGCTCAGTAGATTCAAGAGCTCATCAATGTGAGTATTCCCTCCAATAGTATTGATAACAACCTATCAATGTCTTATTATCTGTTGCAATGCTTGTCTATTTCCTCTTGTAAATCTTCCATTAAAGCTTTAGCTAATGAATAAGAGGCCTTTCTCTGTATCTTTTTTCTTAAGATTGGTACCAGTGTAGCACTATCCATCTGATATTATAGAATGACAGAATTTTTGAAATGAATGGAACATAAATGATCATGTAGTACTACCTAAAACCTGAATTCCTTCATTCAGACTTTGCTTGACTAACATTAAAGGTAGGAAACATTTCTTCAAGAGATACTTCATCCACTTTTGTGTAACTCTAATTATTAGGAATTTTTTTCCCTTATATCAAGCCTAAATTTTCCTTTTCATAAATTCTACCTAGTGCTCTTGATTCTTTTCTTCAGGACCAAGTAGAAAAGTCCAGTCCCTCTTCCAAATGATAGCCCTTCAGACATTTAAAGATTGCCACCATGGTCTTTTAAACCTTTGCTCCTCTAGACTAAGCATCCCTGACTCATTATGCTTCAAATGTAATGGTTCCACCACATCAGAATCACATAATCTAAAAGCTGGAAGGGATTTTGGAGGCTATATAATTCATATTATACCCACTTGATCAGAGATCTTCTCAAGAATAAAGCTTACAAATAGTCCTTCAACCTGTGCTTAATGATTTCTAATGATAGAGTCTCACTGATCAAAATATTTTATTGTTTTGTTTTTCTTTTTAGGAATGCTGACAGATATAAGTCTATCTAATTATATATGTTATCCATTTAATTTCATATATCAATGTCCTTTGCTTAGACTAGCCAAGCTGAGTCACAGGTTAAGCTTTCAGTAGACTTTTTTTTTCCTCTTTCACTGTAGTTAACTATTTTGTGAGGCAGTATTTCTTATTATTTTCCACAATCCTTAAGAATATTTTGCAAATGAGTTTATATCGTAAGCCAGTATTACGCTTGGCTTCCATGACAAGTAGATTAATTGCTTTCTGAACAAAACAGTTTCTGAGATCTTCTTATCTTCTCATTCTAATTATTGCTTTTTACAAGTTTAACTTCTTGTCAATGTCTTTCCCTTTATCTATTTCTCATTTTTCAATATTAATAGTTTATTCAAATAGATGATATTGGAACTGCCATAAACACATGAGTATTCTCATTTTTCCCTTTTCTTATATTTTGTTGTCAATTTTTGACCCTTATTGTTGACTACCAATAATGTATTGTCTGTTTTGAGACAATTAGTTTATTTTTTTGCATGACATTCACTGCTCATCTATAATTGTAAAATTTTCATCTTTAACAAAGATTTCATAATAAAAATGCTTGAAACTCCTTAGATTTTAGCTTCTTTATTATTTTTTAATCTTGAACCACATTTATAAAGATATTTTTCCCATTCTCCCTGTGTCCATCTTCACATTGGAGTTACCAAATATCAGTGTGGTTTGGAGGAACTTGAGTCTTTCACAGAATTTTCCTACCTTTTTATGATCTAAAACAGATGTTGGTACAAAAGTTAGAATTTTATTCATGTGGCATACCTGCTTATTGTTATCATCAGTACTCCAAAGCAGAGATAATCAAGTGTGATGAAAGGATGCTTCTTGCTACATCAGGTATACAGTAAAACCAGTTCTGCTAACAGCTCTTTTACAATTTCCCAAGCAGATCTTGAGAGTTATTCTTAGGCTGACCAGAAATTGTTTTGTCTTTTGGTTGTACTAGTACTTACATTGTCAATATTAATATGGTTCTTTAGTATGGTTGAATATGTACTGCTTTTATCTCATCAACAATCACCTAAAATTCATACTAAATTAATGTATCCTTCGTTATGCCTAAATTCAAATATACTAATTAATGAACCACATTCACTTTACAACTTGATACAGCTACCTATTTCCTATAAACATATTTCAAATAAATGGACAGAGCTTTTACTTGCTGATCTTTATTAATCTCCTAAATCTTACCAAAGCTTAAAGATGCTTTTTAGATAGTTCTAAGAATATAATATCTTATTATTCATAATGATTTAATTTTTAAAAAGTGATGGAAAACAACCAACTAATGGATTCTTGGGTTTCTAGGTTCCTATATAAACAGAACTGTTTGACTAAGTGGTTATGTTTTTGGATATGACTTTATATTTAAGAATTCAGCTGTGTAATTCTATTGACTAAGGTTGGTCCTTAAGGTTGATAGAGTTGAATATATATATATGTATATATACGTGTGTATATATATGTATATTTGCATATATGTGTGTATATATATGTGTGTGTGTATATACACATATACATATACATGCATATATATACTATATATGTGTATATGTGTGTGTATACATATATATACATATATATATATATATACATATATATATATACATATATATATATATACTTTTCTCCCCTCCGTGGTAGATGTGGAAGACTACGGGTATGGACTATTGTGTATATTGTGAGACACTATTGGTATGTTAGATCTGCTAAATTGCTTTTTATTTCTCTTTCTTTTACAGTCTTTGTCACAAGGGATTGCGGGTTAGCTAAGTGGCACAGAGGTCAGAGCACCAGGCCTGAAGTCAGGAAGATTCATCTTCCTGAGTTTCACATTTGGCCTCAGACACACACTATATGATTGCGTACAAATCACTTAAGCCTGTTTGCCTCAATTCCTCATCTATAAAATGTGCTGGAGAAGGAAATAGCAAACCACTTTAGTATGCAAAGAAAACCCTACATGGGGTTACAAAGAGTCAGACAAGCCTGAAATGATTGAAAAACAACAATAACAACAACAAGAGATTGTTGTCTGGGCAGGAAAAAGTAATGTAAGAACAAAGACATCAATAAAAATAAGACAATTTTAAAAATAAATGAAAGTGTTCTGCTAGTTTAATTAACATAAAAAAAGATCAGTGTAGAAAAGTTAATCCCCTTGAAGACTATACTGCAAAATGGGCTATTTAAACAATTTTCCATATAGTTTTCCCCCTCAGGAAAGCAAGTTGGAATAATACCACTGGAGAGCTGGTTTCATAAAGACTAGAACCACAGGATAGAGATAGGGACCTGATCTGTATTAATTCCATTAGCATAAGAAACTCACAAGTGAGGAAAATCCTTCTATCAATGCAGGTCAACACCTTCTCTGCAATTTTTAGCCTTAGAGATTTTTTGTTTTGTTTCACTTTCTTTTTAACATTTTTTTCTGTCATGGACCTTTTTGGCAATGATAAATTAGGTGACTTGCCAAACTTACATAGATAGTATGTGTCAGATGCAACACCTGAATCTAGGTCTCTCTGATTTCAAGGCATCCATTATGTTAGGCTGATTCTTCTGACCATATTCATGGAACAAGAAGACATTTTGAAATGGCTGGCTGCAGTACTATTATAATTTAAAGGTGCCTAAAGTATAAAAAGTGATGAATCATTAACTCAAAAATAATTTTCGTTCTTTCCATTGTGTACTTTTCATCTATCAATCAGCAATTTTGAAAATACTCTGCCTGTTTGTTTCACAAAAATAACTGAGAACAAAGAGTAGATTCTCTCAATGAAAATCTGCTCTGGAGCTACTTTGATCAAAAAGCAACCATTGCACTGTGGAAGGATGCCTATGTACCATATTCCAAATTTCCCCTCTTCTAATCCAGCTACTAGCTCTGGGTAATGTTTTTGTAATTGATTCTTTGTTTATTGTCAAAGATACACTATGAATGAAACCTTTGATCCCAATCCATTGCTTTCCCATTTCACACTTGTGCGTGCTCTTTTCCATTACTTCTTGGTGACATGAACAGAGCCTCCTTAAATGTAGCCTCCTGTGTGCCAATGCAGATATGAGAATATGACAAAAATGCAATAAGGGATCTGGATAATCAGGTACATTTTAACAGCAGTTCATAGAGTGCCTTACCAAAGTGCCCTCCAGTACTGCATAAGCCAATAGACAGTCTCCAGCAATCAGCTAAGAGCCTGATTAAGCAGGTAAGGCTTGAGCAAACATTTCAAATCTTCTCCAAATTGATCCTTGAAGTTTGTGAGCATATGAATTTCCTTCCTTCTTTCACAGACAACTAGTCCACAGAGAGATAGAATTAAATCTCAAATGCAAAAAGCGGAGCTATCAATGAGCTGGAAAGCAAGTAATCGGAAGGCACAGTTCCAGCAATCAAAGCAACAAATGCATGATTTAGAAATTGAGCCTTCTGGCACACAGGTATCTAGTGTCTACAAAATCTCCATGTGCACATTTGAGTTCTACCTTCTACCAGTGAGTTATGAGTATATGCCCAGATATTTCAAGAAATTTGGGAAGGGCAAGCTAAAAGTTTATTGGGTTGCTTGGTAAGAGAAGGAAGATATAATGAGCCAGCTCATTCTGTTGGGGTATCTTGGGAGATCCATTTTGACAAAAACAATGATAAATGTAGATGCAATTCCAAAGAAAGCAGATTTGCTTTTTTTTCTTCCTAATTCCATTGCTTATAGTCAATTCCATGAGGTTTTCACTGAAGTATTAGTTTGAGCTTAGAAAGTGAGTATTTTATTCAATAATACCCCCCCTTGATTAGTTCAAAGATGGAAATAAAAATCCCTAGGCTTTTCTCTACTATAGATGTGCCACAAATGTTATTTGAATTCATACAAATTCTTTGGGGGAATGGCACCTCCTGACTTTGAAACAAGCCTAGAAAGAAAAATAGAACAAAGCCTTTTAAAGATGTTTTGCATATATATATATATATATATATGTATATGTATGTGTGTGTGTGTCTCTGTGTGTGTGTGTGTGCGTGTGTGTGTGTGTGTGTGTAGCATTTGGGTGTTAACTATTTGCATCAGCCAATCAGCGCAGAACCTGTCCAAAGCCTGTCCAAATAAAGTACAAGATGCAACAAAGGTTATAGGATTATGGATTTAGAGTTGGAGGGTACTTGGAGGTCATCTGGTCCAAATATCTTACAGTTAAAAAATGAGGTCCAGGAATGTGATTGAATAATAAAAGTTACTATTTATATAGTGCTTTAAGGTTTACAAAGAGATTTAGATATGTTATCTCACTTAATATTCAAAACAACTCTGTAAAGTTGGTGTTATTAATATCTTCATTTTACAGATACTGAAATCAAGTCTGGGAGATAATTAAGTGACTTGCTCAGAGTTGCATAGAAATCAAATATTTGAGCCAGGATTTGAACTCAGGTCTTTCTGACCCCCAAGTCCATTGCTATACAACTTACCTGCCTGTATATCTGTAACTTGTCAAGGTCACAGAGGTTACTATTTATAAATGGTCAGACCTTGTATTTGAACACAATTCCTCTGATTCCAAACCCAATGCCCTCTTCATTCTATCATTAATTTTCTTATTCATTAATCCAACAAGTATTTATTAAATGTCCATTGCATTATATATGCATATTCACACATTTATTTGTAATATATATTAAGATGAAGTGCTAAATATATGTGTGTGTGTATATATATGTATATGTATATATATATATATACCCAAAGTGCTAGTGCCCTACTTCCCAAACTATTTTGTATTTTCTTCCCAAATTATTCCATTATATAAATCTATATGTGTGCACGTGTATGTACATATACATATACATATACATATACGGCAGCTAGGTGGCATAGTGGATAGAGTGCCGATCCTGGAGTCAGGAAGTCTCATTTTCCTGAGTTCAAACCCAACCTCAGACACTTACTAGATCTGTGACCCTGGACAAGTCACTAAACTCTGTTTGCCTCAGTTTTCTCATCTGGAAAAATGAGCTGAAGAAGAAAATAGCAAACCACTCCAGTATCTTTGTCAAGAAAATACCAAATGAGTTCCTGAAGAGTTGGGCATGACTGAAAATGACTAAACAACAATAAAAAACAAAATACATATACATACATACATACTCACATGGACAGAGAGAGAGACAGAGAGAGAAACACTTAACAGGGTTGGTGGGTGGGATCAGGAAAGACTCCTTGAAGAAAAAGGTGCCTGAGCTATATCTTAAAGGAAGAGAATTATCAACTTAAGTCACAAGTACATTTCCAAGGTGAATGACATGGGCAGAATTCTTTCACATGGCCTTTCCTTCTACTTTGTTAACTATATTTATGGATGTTTTCCATTGCAGTTGAGGACCTTCTTTCTACTACACCCATATTCATACTAAACATGATTTAGTGGACTCACTATTCTAAAGCTAGGCCAGTTACATTTCCCCTACAGGATTCTAGGGGTACCACTGAGGGATCTGATGAGTCTCTTATCTAATTCCATTGTCTCAAGTGCCTACTGTTCTCTTTCCTCTCATTGTTAGCCACCAGCAACTAGTGTCATAGCTCCATTTAACCACTAGCTTTTACAATGGAATATGTACTTTGAAGAAATAGCAAGAACAGAAGGACAAACATTTCCCCACCTCAAAACTTTGGGGATATGCTCCTCAAGGTATACCTCCTTGATTTCTGGAGAAAGTGGACTGGGGGTGGGGCATGATGGCAAAGCAAAAGCAGTGACTTGCTTGAGCTGTCCCCCAAACCCCTCCAAATACCTATAAAAATGGCTCTAAACAAATTCTAGAGCAGCAGAAACCACAAAGAAGATAGAGTGAAATAAATTTCCAGCCCAAGACAACCTGGAAGGTCATCAGGAAAGGTCTGTTGTGCCAGTCTGGAAGAGGAATACAGTTCATCATGGGCTGCACAGGCAAAGACCAGGCCTCTGCAAGCCTGGGGGCAGGCCCCAGGGGACTGAATCATGGACAGCTGTAGTGGTTTCCAGACTTCTTAACACACAAATGCCAAAAATAACTTACAAAGTCAGTAGGAAAGGTCTATTGGATCTTTGTGAGAGAGGCATGCAGTCCAGCCCTAGCCCTGGAACAACCCTGGGTTGGTGGCTACCAGAGCTCTCAGCTCACAGGCAGTGGGAGGATCAAGCGGCTGATCAGAGGGGGATTGCACAGATCTCTTTGCTAGTACTGAGGCAGGAATCTCCTGCTTTGCTCATACTTGGATCTGGGTCACAGTTCTGGGTGTCAGTCCTGGGGCAAGGAGGAGTGCTGGCATGGTGGAGCTTGTGGTGGCAGTGGAGAGAGAATTCGTCTCACACTTCCAAGGCAGAAAAGTGTGCTTATGGTCACTCATAGAAGAGAGCACAGGCCAGGAAAGGAGTAGACACCTCACCTTTGATCATACCACCTTGGAAGAACTGAAAATTTACATGTCCCTAGAAGTATAAATTGAAAGAATCCACCCATCACCTACTGAAAAAGATCCCAAAAGTAAAACTCTTAAGAGTATTATAGACAATTCCAGAGTTCCCAGGTAAAGGAGAAAATATTGCAAGCAGCCAGAAAGAAACAATTCAAGTATTGTGGAAACACAGTCAGGATAGCACAAGATTTAGCAGCTTTTATATTAAGGAACCAGAGAGCTTGGAATATAATGTTCCAGAGGTCAAAGGAGATAGGATTACAACCAAGAATCACCTACCTAGCAAAACTGAGTATAATCTTTCAGGGGAATAAATGGACATTCAGTGAAATAGAGGACTTCCAAGCATTTTTGATGAAAACACCAGAGCTGAATAGAAAATTTGACTTTCAAATGCAAGACTCAAGAGAAGCATGAAAAGATAAACAAGAAAGAGAAATCATAAGGGGTTTATTAAAGTTGAACGGTTTACATTCCTACATGGAAAGATGATATTTGTAACTCATGAGTTACATTGTCAGTATTAGGATAGTTGGAGGGGGAAAATATATATAGATAGATAGGTGGATGGATAGATAGATAGATAGATAGATAGATAGATAGATAGATAGATAGAT
>NW_020946557.1:4787906-4834248 GCF_900497805.2 Vombatus ursinus | reverse complement strand
GATAGATAGATAGATAGATAGATAGATAGATAGATAGATAGATAGATAGATAGTAGATAGATAGATGGCACAGGATGAGTTGAAAATGAAGGGGTAATATCTAAAAAATAAAATTAAGGGGTGAGAGAGGATTATACAGGGAAAAGGAGAAAGGGAGAGGGAGAATGGGGTAAATTATCTCACATAAAACAGAAGAAAAAAACTTTTACAGTGGAGGGATAGTGGGAGAAGGTGAGAGGGAATGAGTGAATCTTAACTTTCATTGGATTTGGCTTACAGAGGGAATACCATACACACTCAATTGGGAATGGAAATCTATCTTACCCTACAGGAAAATAGGGGGGAAGGGGATAAGAGACGGGGGTATGATAGAAGGAATGGCAAATTGGGGGACAATCAGAAGCAAACACTTCTGAGCAGGGACAGGATAAAAGGAGAGAATAAAATAAATAGGCGGTAGGATAGGATGAAGGGAAATATAGTTTTTCATAACATATTCACCTCAATATTATGGAAGTGTTTTGCATGATTACATGTGTATAACCTGTATTAAATCATTTGTCATCTCAATGAGTGTGGTTCTGGAGGGAGGAAGGGAGAGAATTTGGAATCCAAAGTTTTAAAAACAAATGTTAAAAATTATTTTTACATGCAACTGGGAAATAATATATACAGGCAATTGGGTATAGAAATCAATCTTGCCCTATAGGAAAATAGAAGGGGAAGTGATAAGAGAAGGGAGATGTGATAGAAAGGAGGGCAGATTAGGGGATGGAGTATTCCGAATGCACTTCATCTTGGGGTGGGTGAGGGGAGAGATGAGGAGAAAATTTGAAACTCAAAAATCTTGTGGAAATGAATGTTGGAAACTAAAAATGAATAAATAAATAAATTAATTAATTAAAAAAAAAAAGAAAGTGGACTCCAAATTTTCTATATAGCATTCGTCCTACTGAAGTCAAGTCCAAAAGCATCATGATCACTGGATGAGTCTTCATCTAAGTGATCACAGGTCTTGATCCTGAAAGGTCTCTCCTTGCTCTTTCAGACATTGAAGTTAGGATAAGACATGGTAGCTATCCTCATAGAGCTTGATCTGTAGTCAAGGAAATAAGAAATGTACAATGTACCTCTCTGTCACAGAGAACAAGATAGAATGTAAAACTGAAATAAAGAGAATACAAAATGGACCCTTGCTTTTCCTGTTTAGGATGTTCCATTTCCTACTTCCATGCCTTTGCAAAGTCTGTCCTTTATGCCTGGGGTAGTCTCTTTCCTTACCACTACTTCTTGGGAACTCTAGTTCCTTTTAAGGCTCAGGTCAAATGCCACCTCCTAAACATGTGGCTTTACCTGATCCCCTCTCTCCCAGTTCCCAGTTGCTAGTTCCCCAGACATCTCTCTTTCTATACACACACACACACACACACACACACACACACACACACACACACACATGTATATATGTATGTATGTATGTTTTCATTCTCTACGTCTCACCTGTTCCCAAGGTAAAAAACAGCAACAAAAAATGCTTGTTAGTTGCTGTTCATCATTACATAATGATTTTCTTTCCATAGTCAGAAAGAATCATCTAGCTAATGTGTTATAAATAAGAACTGTGTAAGAATCCCATATTTATTAACCAGCAAGACTGTCAGCCCCAGTAGCTGCTGGCAGAATACTTTGTCTAAATAGTATTTGGTATGGTACACTTAAGCATTGTTAAAAAAAAAAAAAGAACTATTTCCCATAAAATACAGAGAATTGTGAAAGCATTTTCTTGAATTTTTAAGTGAAAATAATTTTTAAATATGCTTTTACATTATATGGAAAATGGAGCTTTTGTATCATAAGATCAAAAGATTTGAATTGGAAAGGATGTTTGAGATCACCTAGTCCACCCTCTCATCTGAAAAATGGTGAAACTGAGGCTCAGATGGCTTAAGTGCCTTGTCCAAGGTCATGGGTTGTAGAGAATTCAGATCCATAAAATATAAACCCAGTATTTTTTCCTCTATATTACAATTAAATGAAATTCAAAATAATGAGCATTTATTAATTAACTACCATGTGCAAAATACCATATTGAATTTTTCAGAAAACAAAGCTAAAAAACAGATTAACAACTTCTGCCCTTGAGGAATTTATAATTTATTTGGAGATGCAACATATGAACAGGTAAGGGAACAGGTAAGGGAACATGTAATCTTTTGAGGTGGAGGAGGGTTCCATCAACTAGGGTGATAATGATGATAATAATAATAATATTGGTGGTGTGATGGTGGTGATGATGGTGGTGATGATGATGATAGGAAAGGTATTTCATAGGATATGACACCTAAACTGAACCTGGAAGAAATTTAGCAATTCTAAGAGGCAATACTCCCAAATAAATGAAGTCTAGGCATTACCAATAGGAAAGGCATGGAAGTAAAAAAGAGAAAATGTTGGGTTCCGGGAACAATAAACAGGCCAGGCAAACAGCAGTGGCAGTATTCATAGAATAGTAGTTTGGATGCCTAGAAGGATAAGTGGTGCAGACCCAGTGGCTCATCCAGAAGATCATACAGATAGAAATGGCTAGAGTGATTGAACAATATGCATGAGGGCATTTTACCCTCATTTGACTAACTCCCATTTTAGGGTTATCTGACTTATTGGTGATTGGAGTATTCAATAGTGGCCAGGGTTTATTTCTTTTAGGTTGAAGCATCCAGAACTCTTTGTCTATCTTGGTATAAAACCACCAAACCTTTGTATTTGTGGGCCATCCAGAATTAGATATGCATGTGTGTAGTTTAAATTCTCTGAACCAGGATAAAATAGGGAAGTGAGTTTGGAGAAAGGTTAAAAAAAGTGTGTGGTTTGGACTTTTTTATTCAAGGAAAGGTTCTATCTGTTGCTTATATAATAATTATTTTAGATAAACTTCATATGAGGCTTTTCCTACATTCCTCAAAAATCTCTGAACTCGATTAATCATAGTAGCTTGAAGTCACATTGTGTAAAGCTTTAGAGCTCAAGGTGAGAAGTCATTATTGTTGATGAACCAAAAATAAGAAAAAAAAAGTCTGAACTTAAGGATTCCATGTCCACAATGGGTGCACTCAGAGTAATAGCTCATTTTGTTTGAATCATGTGCATATTATTGCATCATTTCTATCAATCTGCATGCCCAATTCGGGAAATTATAGCTTAATATAAATAAAATAAAATTAATTAGTGAAGTACATTTCAATGGCAACAAATTAGATACTTCATTGAATGCTAGAGCTAAAAGAGATTTTGGGAATTATCACATGTGAAAGATCCCATCATTTTATAGATGGAGAAACTTATATGTACTATGACCTGAGTCAAACATATAGCATTATTAAATCAATCAATTTGATTACATCCCAAATTAAGAGACAGAAAAAAATATAGTGGAAACCTGACTTCTTACTCATTTTGACTGGAAAAATGACTGCTAGACCCATATCCTCAAACACTTAAGAGCTGTGTGACCCTGGGCAAGTCACTTGATCCTTTTTGCCTCAGTTTCCTCATCTGTAAAATAAGCTGGAAAAGAAAATGACAAATGACTCCAATATCTTTGCCAAGAAAACCTCAAATGGGATCATGAAGAGTTACATGTGACTGAAAAGACTGAACAACAACAAAGATCGGTATCCTAGTATATTGATTTTCTCTTACTGTAAGTGACTACAGCAGCACAATTCAGGAAAATATGTTGTTTTGCTGATCTCTATCTTAAATCATTCAAGGGACTAAAAATTACAGTATAAGGGGGGGGAACTCACAATATTTTAAGAGAAATAAAATAATAATAGAGCATAATAATTATAATAGTAAGGCATAATACAACACATTTATATAGCACTTTAAAGTTTGCAAAACACTTTGCAAAATGAATCAATTATATTGAAACAGTTATGGAAATGTACTTATTTTTAAATCAGAGACTTCAGGTTAAGAATGACTGAAGAATAGGAGTGAGAAGCAGCAGGACATGTGGCATAGTACAGATATCTAGGTTTAGAATAAGAGGGTCTGGGTAAGAATATGTGTCCTGCTGTTTATGATTTGTGTGGCTTGGGACAAGTCACTTAAAACCTCTTGGAGTCTCAATTTTCTTATTTTGGATGGGTTCATCTCAAGTTATGTTATGAATTAGGGAGACCCTCGTAGAGAAGAAGGGGAAAGAAACAAGTAAAAGAAAGCTCTCACAGCCACAGGGTAGTAGAGCTTTGAAATACTGGTAAATCCTATCGACAGCCATAGATTAATAATTGTTTGTTGAACTGAATTGCTCAGCTATCTTGTTAGCATTACTTAAATAAAATGATGCTCAGAGACATACCTAATCCAGACAACTGACAGGTTGCTATAATAATACTTTTAAATTGTTTTTGTTTGTTTTGGTATCCTATTTTGTCTTTTGGTATTATATTCTGTATTTAGCTATAGCTAAACCCTAAAATTTATAAATATTTTAAGTCCAGAAAGCCTAATTGTGGGGGGAGGAGGAACAAAAGAAAAACAGAAAGTGGCTACTTCATGATACTTCTCTCTACTAGCAATATTAGATTAGCAGCACCTCTCCACCAGTCCTACTTCTAGCTTGGTCTCACATCCATGATCACTGGGGGTTGAGTTTGGGAGTGGATAACTCTTGTAAAGGTTGCTATCACCCAAACTAACTACTAACCAATTTTCACAGGCAGGGCTATCAAGTCATCCTGGTTGGAGCAATTAAACATGACAACTTCCTCTGTAGGTGCTCAAGCCCTTCCTTTTATCAAATCATGGCTGTTGAAGACCCAGAAGAGAAAGTTCTCACCACACAAGTCCTTGGGCTTGTCAAATTGCTCAACATCATACATGGTTATGTTTTTATCAATGAAAATGGCATTAAAGAAGTTGCATTACCTTCTGCTTTGGCCTAAGGAGCACATGCCCTTTACGTTGGATTTGCCACTAAAACCAGCTAGATGTATTGTCTCTCCCTAGAGTGTGAGCTCTTTGAGAACAGAGACTGTTTTTGCTTTTTTATTTATATTACCCAGTGCCAATACAGTGTTTTGAATATAGCAAATGTTTAGTATATGCTTTTTCATTAATTTCTTCATCCTAATTTTTGTAATTAAATTTTATTTCCTTGATAAGAGGAAAAATCCTCCAAGAAAGTGTGAGTTAGGTGATGAAATAGATAGAGCTCTAGGATGGGAATCAGGAAGACTTAAGTTCAGATCTGCTCTCAGCCACTTAAGAGATATGGTATTCTGGGCAAATCACTTAACCCCAGTTTCCTCAAGTGTAAAATGGAGACAATAATAACACTTACCTCCTAGAGTTGGTGTGAGGATAAAGTGAGATAATATTTGTAAAATGCTGAGCAAGAATGGTGCCTGGTGCATACATAGTAGGCACTTAATAAATGCTTTTTTTCCCCTTTCGTCCATCCCTGCCAAGAGTACTGGATTCTACTAAGGTTATTACCTCCATTCTTTCCCCTCTTGAAAATGGGTCCCCAGCCCTAAGTCACTCTGGCTTTGACAGACCAGGGATGGCCTTGTCTTGCTTGTATTCCAGACCACCACTGTACTTCCTAGGCATATTTAACCACACTGCTCAGCATGTACCCCCTTTCTAGCTCTTCTATTCTCCTTTCTGTGTTTTTTATTTGCCCATCAGAATGAAAGCTTCTTGAGTGTATGCTTGCTAGAAGTTGCTTTCTTGGGCAATTCAGCAACATGGAGCAACAGAAGGGGCTCTGGATTTATAGGCAGAGGACTTGGCTTTGCTACTTATTTCCTGTGTGACTTTGGGTACATCACTTAACCACTGTATGACTTCTGTTCTTCATCTATAAAAAGGTGACAGATGGATTAAATTCCAACTACAGGTGCTTTTAGCTCAAACTTTTACGATCTTTGTGTCCCTGCCTCACTTTTTTGCTTTTTTTTTGTGAGGTAATCAGGGTTAAGTGACTTGCCCAATGTCATTCAGTTAGAAGTATCAAGAAGTATCAAGTCTAAGGCCGGATTTGACCTGAGGTCCTCCTGACTCTGAGGCCAGAGCTCCATCCACTGCACCACCTAGCTGACCCTCCTGCCTCACCTTTTAATATGCCTACTGATTAGCAGACCAAAAGATTATGATTATTCCATGATCTATTGAACAAGACATATAATTATGATCCTATCATTCAAGGCCCTCTAGAATCTAAGTTACCTTTCTAGACATCTCTAACTCAGTAAGAATCATATATTCTTCATCCCAAACAAACTATACTATTCTTCATCACCCATTCTCATTCTGCCCTATCTAGGGGTTCTGTGAGGCTCAAATGAGATGTGTGTAAAGCACTTTGAAAACCTTAAAGCACTATATAAATGCCAGTCATCATCATCATCATCATCATCATCATCATTATTAGCTTCCAGGCACCAAGCATCCAGTCTAGTGATGACATCATTCCCTGAGCCTTCTGCTATATACTCCTACTGAACTCAAGCAATGTTGATAGAGCACTATAAGGTTACTAATAAATGTTTAATAACTAGGTTCTCCAGAAACAAAAATAATGTACATACACTTTTAAGCTTAATCTGCATTAGAAAAAATTTCTTAAGCTTTGACAATTAATAAAAATAAATCAAGCCATGATTTGTAACAATTATTCTTTTTATGGTATAAATGCCCACACAGAAAATCTAACAATTGGCTCTTATCAGTCAATTAGAGCTGGCTCTAGTACACCCTTGGCTGTATCCCATCTCCATTATCCATGCCTTGGCTTATATAATCCCACTTCATAGATTTTTTTTTTAATTCGGTTCTTCTGAATCACTATCTATTGAAATGTCTCTCTCACTGAATAGCCTAACTCAACTGCCAATTCCTCCATCAAGCTTTCCCTACACATTTTCTGATTTCTCAAATGATTTGGATCAAGTCTCTCTGTGGCAGGATCTATTCTATCCACTAGTAATTTCCTGCTGATCTATGCCATAGATATGAGATTTCCTGATAAATGAAGTCTTGAACATGAAGCCCTAAGTGAATGATAATTTGTTTACTGCGTAGTTTAGACTAAGTCTGAGAATTGGCTCAGGACATTTAAGTATTAAATAAAACATTCAGCCATGAGCAATTTAATGACACTTTTGATCTTTGTTTAGCCATGAAGCTCTTTACGAGCTAATGGCCACCTATGCACTGGAATGAGCCCTTAGGCTCTGGAAAATTTTCCTCAAAGTTCAGTTAAGAACATGTTAGTTATGGAATAAAACAGACTCTCTCCCCTTCATCTACTCTTTGAATCAATTGCTATTAACAATTGCTAATAACAATTGCTAGAATTCCTGATAAGGAACAATGATAAAACAGCAATGACATCTGAAACATCACTGACATACCAGAGAAAGGTCCTTTCCTGAGAAAAAAGAAACTGGGCAGCTATTTTGGTTGTTGCATCCCCTCCTCCCATAAGTTGATCTGACAAAGATTTGAACATTTGAAACATCCCAGCTCCAACCGTTCCCCAGTTTCCAATCCTTGTGAAACTTTGAATGTCCACAAAGAATAATGTGTATTAATTTATATCCATAAAGTATATGTATATATACACATGCATATCTATGTGTCTATATACATATATTTTTTATTTTTTTACCTAGCAAGGATGTTGATTTACCAGAAAGTCACTCACTTATGGGGACATTTGATGCTAAATGTGGATATGAAAACTTGATTAACCCTGCTTTACATTATAAGAAAAATACTATATAAGTGGAGATTAACCTTAATTTACCTTCCCTTTTTAAATGTCTCACAGCACTTCACTTGGACCTATTCTGTGCTTTTCTTTATTTTTGTTGAATTATAAATTTTTTAATATTTTCTCTTCCAGCTAAAGTATAGCTCAAAAACAATATCGTTAATGTGTACATCTGAATTTCCCAAGATTATCACAGTCCCTTACACATTAGAGAAATTTTGTTGAATTCCTGGGTTCAACATTTTTTAAACTCAGAACTCATGTTGCACTGTTCTGCATCTTTGTAATGAACTTATTAAAAAGAACAAAGAATGTTAAAGTTATAAAATATCTTAGAGATCATCTAGTGTAGGCCTTATATTTTATAGTTGAGGAAATTAAGAACCAGGGAGGTGATATAATTTTTCCAAGGTTACAAGGGCAGGCAATGTCAGAATCAGGATATGAACCAAAGTGCTGATTCCAAATTCAGGGCTTTATTCCCACTAACACTGTAAGCTCCCATAGAGTAAGACTCATATCTCATCTAAAGTTTATGTCTTCTATGATGCCTAGCAATATGCTGTATATACATTAGTCACTAAATGAATATAAGCAATAAAAAAATTGATTTGTATTTGCTTTGTAAATTATAGAATTAGAAAATAGCACTAATTTATTTTTTTCAAATGTCTTTTGTGCCTGTTTTGTGGCTTTTCTGTTTTCACTATATTAGTTATTAATAAACATACCTTTCCTTCCTACTAGATTGTTATATATACATATATAACACATGCATGTATATTTACATACATTTATTTGTGTGTACATACCTTTCTTTCCTACTGGAGTATTAAATATATATTATATGATGTGTACACATGTACATAAACACATATATTGATAGATAAAATACAAATATATGCATTCTTAGTAAGTAAGGTGTATAAGTACATATATAATATGTATATTATATACATATATGCTCTAGTGTGTATGTATATGTTAATGTGTATATGTGTGTGTATACAGGAAAAGATGTACACAAACAATTGTAATACAATGTGAAAGCACAGAATATATCTAAGCAAGGTACCATGAGACATTTCATTTTCATATATATCTATATGTTATAAGTAAGTAAGCTTGAAGGCATGGATTGTTTTGTTTTTGTATATACAGTATATCTAGCACATAGTAGGTACTTAATAAAAATTCACTGATTGATACATTTGTTTTGTATTAATTAAATTCTTGGTCTAACCATAGATAGTTTTGGAAGAATGACCCTGGAGTAAAAAGTTGAACATAGTGCCCGCCAAAAAGTAAGTTTGTAACATGTATTGATGAGGATGAAGATGATTGTGACACAGGTAAAATTCAAACAGACAAGGTTAAAATAAAATTAAATTATGTAGTATCTCCACCATTGTGCTCAATAGAACTCCATTATTTTTACTGTCACTTATGGAGGTGGTAGAGTAATGAGGTGGCTTCTTCACTTTGGCAAAACCAAATTTCTTTCTATGAAGGACAATGGGAGGAGACATTGGAATGACTATGGCTACTTTAAGCCTACTACTCAAATAGTTCAGAGAGGGATGGGCTTCTGAGATAGCCTGCTGCACCTCCACAGGAGACCTCCTGCCTCAGATTCACTCTTCACTCTTATCTGCTATCTTGTTATGTGTTAATAGATCTCATCACAGGAGAAGAATGGGCATGGTACAGTAGAAGTCACCTCAGTAGAGGTGTTTCACACAAATCCTGATCACAGTGTGAACTTTATTTTATGAGATACTGACAGCAGTATCCTCTCTGTATGGGATAAGCACAGAATGAAAAAAAAATCACACTCATCCTTATGTAATCTCTGCTTAGAATTTAATGGATAATCCTTAACCTTTGGCACCAATCATTTTAAATATTTCATTCAAAGAAATAATATCTACAGTTCTTAATTATTTCAATATTTTTAGTGAGCTCTTTCTTCTTCATTCCGGGACAAACCCTCCCCACTTGGGGAAGTTTCTTCCTCTATGATAGGGGAAGCAATTTATGATTCTTTAATTATTCATATAAGAAGCATCAAGCTGGCACAATAGATAAAGTGCTGAACCTGGAATCAGAAAGTTCAAATGCAACCTCAGGCACTTACTAGCTGTGTGACTAGTAAGTGACTAGTAAGTGACAAGTCACTTACCCTCTGTTTGCCTCAGTTTACTCAAATGCACAATGGATAGAGTGTTGGACCTGGAATCAGAAAGACCCAAGTTAGAACCCATTTTTATGCTCAATTCTTAGCATAGTGCCTGGCAAGTAAAAAATATTTGATGCTTATGGATTAGCTTAAAGATTCTTTGTGATAGTTTTGGGTAAACTAGACAGGTAAATATTTGTGCACATTTTAAGGACTGGAAGCAAGTAAGGAATGGTTAATGACTAGAACAGGGAATTTCATTTGCTAATATTTGTAATTATTCATATTATATGCAGATATTCTCTAAAAGTCTTCAGACTACCAAGATTTGGGAAATATCAAAGGATCATAGTCCTAGAGATAGAAGGTAATAAAAAGGCCATTGAGTACAATCCCTTCATTTTACAAATGAGGAAACTGAGGCATAGGAACGTTGAATGACTTGTCCAAAATCACAGAGCTAGTTAGTCTAAATTCAGGTTTTCCTGACTCCAAATTCAGAGTTTATGCACATGTCATTAATACTGTCACTAGAGAGATCACTTTTCAGTATAACAGTTTGCCAAGAGCTTTTGGTATCTTTAATTTCTTCTATTTCAAAGTAAAACAAAATTAGACCTGGAACCCTATTATATATCTTTCATCGTGTTTCACATTAGCAGTATATACATGAATATAAATATAGATATAGATATGTTTTTTAAATAGATCATACATGGATTATGAGGCTTAATGATATCCAAAGATATTTGTTTTATTATAAATTAAAATAAATAATTCTGTAATAGAATGATATAGCTGTTAAGAAATTTGAGGGATTGTTTTATCTAACTCTCTTACTGAAGAACAAGAACTGAAATTTCTATAAACCTTTGACAGTTAGAAAGTATTTCATCATCAGGAAGGGGTGGCAATGGTATTGTTATCCCCATTTTGTTAGAGGAGGAAACTGAGGTTAAAATTGGTTAATTGAGTTGTCCATGGTGGCACAGCTGATAAATTTCATAAGCAGGACAAAAATCCAGGTCACTTAACTCCCTAGTCAAGTACAATGTTCCACCGTACCATGCTTTCTCACTAAGGGAAAGTCCAAAGAGAGAAGAAATAAATAAAGTAAGCTGGAAATTGACATGAGAAAAAAAAATCACAGAATTGTTATTCATTTTGGAGTGCCTCATTTTCCCTGTGTTTGTTGGCTCTGATTGCTTCAAATAGAATCTAGTTTATTCTCCCTTGAACAGCAGATGTGATGGGTTTCATTAAAATGGCATAACTTGTGAAATTCCTTGGGAAATCTCACAGATACCTGAATGACTAGGAAATCTATTAAATTATAGATATATAGCTTTGATGATAAGTTCACTTTCACAAAATCTAGCCATTTTTTGTCCCATGGTATGAAAACTCTGCTTAAGGCACTTGGAGTTAACACAGTGGAAAAATAATGGAATTCATATAATGTAGCAATAGATTACAGTTGGCTAGGGAGAAAAAAATCTTCCATGGGGATACATAAGCATGCTCCATTTCACTGAGTAACAAAGAAGTGGAGGGACTCACAGATGTTTGGGGGGTTGGGGGAGGGAAGAGGAAGAAAGAGAGAAAAAAAGAAAGAAATCCAGAAGTGGGCTACACACACAATTTAAGAGATAGAATAAGAATTGGCAGATAGAAACAATCACACTTTACTTTAATACATCCCCTCATCAGGAAGATTATTTTACAAGGGGTAATGACCTTAGGTGTCTGAGATGTGCTTCTAATCTAAAGGGCAGATGTGAGCAGATAGCCTCAGAACAACAGGACAAGCTGTAAAACATTTGATTCCTAGGAAAGAGAAATTGCATCCAGACAACCAAGTCTTTGGCAAATGCAAAGATTCCTTGCTCCACTTTCCTTTTTCAGCACAACTCTATCATCTAAGGTAAATGTCTTTATTCTTCAACTCACTGCTCAGATATCAAGAGTTACACAATTGTCACTGGTTACATTACTGTAGGAGTCCTTTAAAAAATCCTTAGTGTTACTATGTTTAGATTTGTACATTATAGAAGTCAGACCCAGCTCTAACCCTATTTTCTCAGATTCAGCAATATGCTTATGGAATTATGTGACTGGCTGAGTTAAAATGATAGAGACAAGAAGGGAATCTGTGAAAAAGTTTTTGAACCATAATATGGACCAAGGGATGCTCAGATTAAAAATCTCAACAAATATTCTTATTGCCTCAATGCAATTTAGCTAATAATTAAAAATAAGCATTTATTAACTATGTACCAGGTGCTATACTAAACGCTGGGGATAGACAAACAAAAAGGTGATGGTCTCGGACTTCAAAAGTTCATGTTCTAATTGAGGAGATATATAAGGCATAATGTACTGAATATGTGTGCATATTGGAGAGAGAGAGGAAAGGAGAAAGAGGGAGAGAGAGAGAAAGAAAGAGAGAGAGAGAGTGCATTTTAGGCAGGGAGGACAGACTGAACAATCCTGCTCAGAGGCAGGAGAGCAGGATTTCATATCAATCTTCATGGCATTCCCCCAACTTCCATTTGCCCTGTTTCCCCTTCCATACTCACATAAGTCTACTGCTGTTGAAATACTGCCCTTTGAGAACACGTTTTCAGATGCATATGTCATATTATTATTACTAATAGTTTTCCTACCTTGATCTAGACCTATGACTTGACTGGTTCTAGAAATTCCTGATATGAAACCTCCTTCCACCAATGCAGTTGGACAACATGACTGTAACTCAGTAACTTGGTTTCATAGAGCTATTAAGTGACTTTTCCATTGCCACATAGCTAGGATGTTTCAGAGATAAGACTTGAACTCAGGTCTTCCTGTTCCTGAACAGATATCTCTATTTGTTTTGTTATGTTACCTTTCACTGATGATTATTAATCTATAATTTTTAAAATACACAGAAATTCCTTGTGCTCTACTCACACAATCTTTGAGAACCCCAAGTTGGATGGATATCTCCTCACTGTGGCACCTAGATAGGAAGAAAAAGTAATGGAAGACAATATTTTCCAAGACAATTAATTCACAATTACTTAAAAGACAAAAACAATTCTCTCTTTGCCTTATAAATTCATGCTTGTGCATTTTTTTCTCCTTTAATAGTTATACACCTAAAAAGATTGGATGGTATTCACATAAGACAGCCTTGTTAAACACATTTCAGATCTTGCTTCTGATATTTATTATGTGAAAGTCTCATAACCCACAGGAGCCTTTAGTTTGTGTATCTGAAAATTGAGAATGACAATAGCATTGACCTGACAGTATTGTTACAAGCACTTGAGAAGCACTTGAGAAGAGATGTGTTATTGACCATTATCACCAGTAGTACCTTATCATTATGGAGAGCAAGTTTAGGATACAGGAGACTTGAGTTTGAATTCCGACTCTGATACTTACTGACTGGCTGACACTGGGCAAGGCACTTAACTTGTCTAATCTCAGTTTCATCATCTATAAATTGGGGATAATAATGCTTACATTACCTGTATGACAGGATTATTGTGAGGAAGATGCTTTGAAAACCTCAAAAGTACTATAAATGAGAGTTGTTGCAAACAACAATAAAATAACAACAAAGAAGTATAAAGGGAAACTTTAGGCAACGTGCTACATAAAATTTGTGGATCAGTTTTGTGGGGGGTTAGAGGAAAGTGAGGAGGGATTTCAGAGAATGTATCACAGAGGAGCTGCCTGGAAAGCCCTTTCCACCCCTCAGCCCCCTGAAAACCCTGGCACTAGTCAAGAATCTTTTCAAGTGCCATTATTTATAGGAAATTTTTTTCTGATTCCCTTAAATATTAGTGCATCCCATTCCACAAATTACATTGCACTTATTTTTAAATTTATTTACACACATTCAGATACACATAATAGTACATTTTCAGTGCAGTTGTTTTTCAGTCATGTCCAATTCTTCATGATCCCATTTGGGATGTTCTTGGCAAAGATACTTGACTAGTTTGCTGGGTCCTTCTCCAGCTCATTTTACAGATGAGTACACACAGGCAAAAAGGGTTAAATGACTTGCCCAGTTAGTAAGTGTCTGAAGACATATTTTAACTCATGAAGATGATTCTTCCTGACTCTAGACCCAGTAGTCTATCCATTGTACCCCCTAGTAGCCCATAATAGCACATAGTAGGCTCTTAATAAATGCTTATTGAAGTATATTGAATTGAGTTGAATTAGGCTTTCTACTTGAGACTTCAACTAGAGCATATAGTGTAGAGCATTGGTTTCTAGGCATTAGAGATAATGTGAAGAAAAAAAAAGACAGGGTAATGGGATATAAGCAGAGGACAAAGAGGGTAGAAATACTAAGGGTTTTCTAGTCCAGAAGTGATATGAGAGTTACATTAGAAATGCAGTAGTATGAAGGATGGACTGAAGAAATTCTAGAGTGGAGGCAGGGAGACTGGTTAAGAGGCAGTCTAAGGCTAAATAAGAAGAGATGAGGACCTTACTTTGAGTGGATTCAGTGATGGTGGAAAGGAGAAGACACATATAAAGACATAGCAGGAATAATGGGACCTGATTGGATGTGTTCAGTGAGGGAGTGGAAGGAGTCAGTGACATCTGTTAGGTTCAGAACCATCATATCTAGGGGTACATTGGTCTAAACAGAGCCATGTAGCACAGAGCATTAAGCCTATGGGTGCTCTGTCAGCTTTACAAAGCAGAGATATAATGCACATTCCTTACAAGTAAATTATGTAGGAAGACTGCACAACTGGATATCAACTCATTAATGAATTCCACTCTCAACCCTACAGCGTTTGTACAAGGGTTGAGTGGGAAGAGTGTAATTAGGTATGCTACAAAAGTCTATGGAAAAGAAGATTAATATTTGGACAAGTCAAGTAACCTTAAGGGAAGAAGCACTTTACATAATTGAAACCAGCTGGGATACACATATGTGAGAAAAATGATTCCTTTAACTTGGAATATAACATTGGTAAAAATTAAAATGTCTCTAATTGGAACTGTGTGACACAAAGGGAATGCAGTAAATATATAGGCTCTCAGTTAATGTTAGCCCAATACAATGACAAGAAGGTCAATTTACCTCGTAGACTTCAAAGATTTAGAACTAAAATGCTCAAGGCTCTGACAAGCAACTTATGTCAGGAAACAACTGGAAAAATAGCTGTCATGCAATTTGCAAATCAGACCCTGAAGGTGATAGCAGAGCTGCATTATTATTTTTATCTACCTCAGCAGACAACTTCTAAAAGTGTTGATTTTTTTTCTTCTTCTAAGAGAATGTGAAAGTGCAGTCTGAAAAGTTTTGTTAAGTACTGTACTGACAGAATAACTGGAAATATGCCAAGTGAGGTGGGTGCCATCTGTCAAGGTCTGTCTGTTTCACTGGAAAGGGCACTGTAGATATTGAAAGGGATGACAGAAAATACCAGAGTCCTGACCAAATGTTGCCAAGCTCAGAAGCCATACCTTGTCAGTTTTATGTTTAGATATTGGAGGCGTGTTATTCCCTGGAGTTAAACTACCTGTCATATATAAATGTTTGTATTATACATGCCCATATATATATATATATATATACATACATATAGACTTATACACTTTATATGTATTACATACATAATGCATTATATGTATATGTGTATGTGTCTGTGTGTCTATATGCACACACATATATATTTAGCAATGGAAAAATATGAGAACTATATTGATGATGAAGACTTACTAATTGATTAAAAAGCAAAAAAGAATGGAAACAAACCAGTGAATCACTTGTTCTGGCTTTATACACGTACATCATCATTGTAACACTATGAACACATACACACACACACATCCTCCTCTTATTCTTCCTTTGACTTTGGAAAATCTCTTAAAAACCTACCACCTTACATCATTTATAACAGGTTAGTTGCTGACTACATTGCTAAACTATGTGGATAGTTCCCATCCTTTCATCTGGACAAAAAAGAAATATTCGACAGCATTTATCAACCTAGTATTCTTAGTTCCATTAGCTGCTATTCTTATATCAAAATCATCTTTCACTTCTAATTGAAGGAAAACTTTTGAGATCTTGTGTTGTTGTTATTATCTCAGCTCCTAGTATAGTGTTTTGCACATTGAAGGAAGTTAATGTTTGTGAAACTAAATAAAATCTAGTGGAATTATTCTCAAACTACTTGCTGTTCCAGTAAAAGATGTGTTAATATTCACCTTCGTAACTTAACTCTTGTTATTCCCGCATAACCATTATAGAATCCTAGTCTCAGACCTTAGAGGTCATAAAATCATAAATCAGGAACTGAAAGGACTCAGGGGCCACATGGTGCAAACTCTTCATTTTAGAGATAGGGAAACAGACCCAGGGATGTTCAGCTTGCCAAAAATTACACAAGCAGTGATTGTCAAAGGTGCAATTTGAATCCACAGCCTTAGGACCCAGTGTCAGTGGTCTTTTCTCTATAACACTCTCTTATACATACCAAAACCCCTTAATTTCAAATATGTTCAAAGCACACTTCTCCCTCTGGATTATACTGATCCCAAACTCATTATTGATTTATTTATCTTTTCACCACATAAATAATACATTTATAATATCATAGACATTTATGTATACAGTTTCCTCCCCTTCTCATTCTCATATCAGTGCTGCTTCTGGTTCAACACCAGATTCAGAAGTAAGGAAATGAAGAGAAATTGATATCCGTACAAGAATAAGTAATAACATAGTCTAAGGAATTCTAGAGCACCTGTCTGTCTATTCACTATTTTGTACTTACTGTTAGTTATAATGCTGTGTACTTATTTTTAAATTGTTTCATGTGCCTATGCTTTGTCTTTCTCCAATGAATTTTCTAACTCCTCTGGGGCAAATGTTGCATCTTTTAATTATTTTGTATCCTTTATAGTACTCACTACAGGCCCCTGCTAACAATAGGCATTTGAATATTTTTTAACTCATTGTTCTCTATCTCATTCATCTTAAGTAATACTAAACAAAAAATGTTATGTATATGTATATATAAATGTACGTATGTATGTGTGTACCCGCAATTGAGTAGAAATGTTTAGACAAAACACTGGCACTCCAAACTATGCCAAAGACTAACCTCATTTATCTTCATGCCAAATCATTTTCTTTTCCACAGCCTCAGTTTTGTCAGTGGTCTGAGAAAACTCCTCCAATCTAAGCATTTTGGAGTCTTAGGAAACACAGGATAGTGGAACAGAAAGGAAACCTAGAGACTTGGCTTTTGCACCTGGCTCACATATTAGTTTATCCTGAAAGCATGAGTAAATAACATTTCAAAGCTAGTTTTCTCATCTGTAGTATTGGGGAGAGGATGGATAAGAAGCTCTTCAGGGTTTCTTCTAGCTTGATTGCTGTGCTTCCACATTTTTTATCAAGAATATTATCAATGATGGCTTAGACTATTCTCAAAAAGATTTTGATAGAATAATGAAATCAGGCATATTGGTAAATAGATGTTGATGTCTTCTCTATCTTAAAAAAAAATACTACCTGTGCTCTCTTAAGTTCAATAAATATTTGGGGAAAATATATTAAGAATCGGTGTAGTGAGTAGGTCTCATAATTAGGTAAAAATGGATTCAATTTCTACCTCTGACTGGCAGTTTTCAGAAGAAGAAATCAAAATTATCAATAGTCACATGGGAAAAAAGTACTATTTATTATTGACTAGAGAATTGCAAATTAAAACCACTTTGAAATACCAGCTCACACCTATCAGACCAGCTAATATGATGGAAAAGGAAAATGACAAATGCTGGAAGGGATGAGGGAAAATAGGTACACTAATGAACTGTTGGTGGAGTAGTGAACTGGTTCAACTCTCTGGAGAACAATCTGGAACTATGCCCAAAGGGCTATAAAACTATGCATACTCTTTGACCCAGCAATACCACTCCTAGGTCTGTATCCCAAAGAGATTAAGAAAAAGAGGAAAAGGAGCTATTTGTACAAAAATATTTATTATGGCTTTTTTGTGTGGTGGCAAAGAATCAGAAATTGAGGGGATACTCATCATTTGGGAAATGACTGAAAAAGTTATGGTATATGATTGGGGTGGAATACTATTATGCTGTAAGAAATGACAAGCAGGATGTGTTAAGAAAAACCTGGGAAGACTTGTATGAACTCATTCAAAGTGAAGTGAGCAGAAACAGGAGAAAATTGTACACAGTAATAGTAATATTTTAAAGATGATTAACTGTGAACTACCTAGCCACTCTGATCAAGACAATGAACCAAGAAAATTCCAAAGGACATGATGCAAAATGCTATCCATCTTCAGAGAGAGAACTGAGGAATTTTGAGTGTGGATTGAAGCCCACTATTTTTACTTATTTTTCTTAGGGTTTTTGTGTTTTTTTACTAATTTGTAAATGTTTTGCATGACTTCACATGTAAAATTGATACATTGCTTATATCCTCAAAAGGTGAAAAAGGGGAAGGAGGGAAAGAATTTGGAACTCAAAATTTAAAAAAATAATGTTAATTTTTATAAGTAATTGGGAAATATTTAACAAAATAAAAAAGAAAATGAAATTAGAAAATACTAAATGAAATAAATAAAAATATATTTTAAAAATTAAAAAAATTGTCTCTGACATCTATGACTTCATATTCTAGTCACTTAATCTTTCAGTGGCCCAAGCAATACTCTAAGACTATTTGCTACAGAATAGTTAGTGATATATCTTTTTTTTTTTTTGCAAAGAGGGTTTCTTCACAAGAGAACTCTATTTTAATGATATTATCAAATCATGTGTTCAAATGTGCATGGTGATGAGGGAATAAGAAAGAGAAACATAATAATGAAATAATCTCAAACCTCAACGATCTTATATTCTACTAGATTTCTTCAAGAAATTTGGAGCTTTTCTATTGACACTTGTCTCTTCTTCATGTCCATTTAAAAAGCTAATCCCATTGTAATTCCTCCTTTATATTTTCTCAGTTTCATCTTTTCCTCTGCATTCATATTATTATCACTTTGGTCCTTACTTTCCTCATTATCACCCCAAGAGTCTTTTACCTGATCTCCCTGGTTCTACTCTCTCCTTATTTCACTTCTTACTAAATATTGCTATCAGATTAATCTTTCTAAAACAACTTTCCAACCTAGTAACTCATGTATATGAGTTCTTGTGAAAATCATTGAGAACAACTACTAATTTTGCCTGAAGCAGCTTGTAATTTGTGAGCCAGCCTTCTCCACAGATAGCAAATTGATTGAATAATTACTCTAATCTGAGGCTAGTCCCTCTGCTTTTTTAAGCAACCACATTAGAAAAACTTAATAGATTAAAGTAATGTCCTTGTCAGCACTAATCAGAAAATTGGTTGGAGTAACTAGAAAACATCATGTCAATAAACCCAAGAATAGCATGTATAATCTAGTGACCTGTTAACTGCTTTACTTAGGCTTGTACTTTTTAACCTTACTTTAGAGAAGAGAAGACTTCTTCCAAGGGTGTGTATCATCCAAATTGAGTAAATCAAATCCTTCAACACTAATTCAACGTTTGGTAGGCACCTGCTAAGATGAGTACAATGATAGGTATTGGAGGATATAGAAAGATCTTGTGGAGCTTCTTGTCTAGTAAGTAGATAAGTTGTTGCTGCTGAGTCATTTCTGTTGTTCTCTTTGTGACCCCATTTGGGGTTTTCCTGACAAAGATACTGTAGTGGTTTGCCATTTCCTTCTCCAGCTCATTTTATAGATGAAGAAACTGAGGCAAACAGGGTTAAGTGACTTGCCCAAGATCACACAGTTAGAAAATATCTGCAGTCAGATTTCAATTCAGGTCTAACTGACTCCAGGTCCAGTGCTCTATCCATTGCACCACTTAGCTTCCCAAAGGAGATTAGGACACATACATAATTGACAATAACAATATAGTGCTATCAGAATTGTAGAGGTGCAAAATTAAGTACTATATGAGGTCTAACAGGGAACACATCATTGGGCAAAGTGGAAGAGGTGGAAAAAGGAAGGATTCTTATAGAAGGACACATTTGAAGTGGGCTTTTAAAGAATAGATTGGAATTGAATAGGTCAACTAAAGAAGAGGCAATGTTATAGCACAGTGAATAGATTTTTTTTTTTTGCAAAGGCAGGCCCTATAGCAGGGTGGTGGTCACTGAGAACATGGTTCTTGATTAGATATGAGAGATTAGAGAGAGGGAAAATTCAAAGCTAACATCAAGGGTGCCAGCAAAAGAGGCAGACTGAATGCTGATGCCATACTCAGAGATAGTGAGGTCAGTTTGGGACATGTTGAATTTAAGATCCACATCTAGGTGGAAATATCCAATAAACAGTTAAAGATTCAAGTGTGGAGGTCTAAAGCAAGGACATTGATAGGGATGGTAGTCAACTCTACGAACACGAGTAAGATTACCATGCCATTGAGAAGAAAGACAAAAAATAGTGGGATACAGATAGACCTATGAATTTCACACCTACATTTAGTGGTAAACTATTTTGCCATACTTTAAATCTATTCTCAATTGGTGATGATACAGAAACTACTATATTTGGGCTCATGTATTCTATGTGAGGAAGTAGCAATAGATCTTAAGAAGATAAAATCTGGAAAATCAATTGATTCTAACCCAATACCTACTAAAGAGAGAAATACAGTTTTAAGAGTACTCAGTTCAATTTTCAAGATATCTCAGAAGAACAAAACTTCAAAAACATATGAGAGAGTACAAATAGTATTGTGTTGTTGTTATAATTTTAAAATGCAGAATACATCTATTCACCAATATACTTGCCCCCTCACTTCTATAAAAATCTTTATGAGAATGATCTATGCACATCAGTGAGGCTTTCACAGATTATTTTCAATAGACCACATAATCATAGTCAAATTGAGTTCTGTGACTATACTAAATATATTATCCATCTGTGTCTATTATTATTCACTTTTCTCCAAGAATTTAACCCAATAGAACAGGATGCCACCTAAATATCCCTAATCCAACAAGTTATCTCCCATACATGGATTAAAATTATGCAATACTAAATTATGGAGATACTAAATATGGAATCCTAAAATATGGAGATTGCTTTGATAAATTTTCTGCTGAAAGTTGCCTTCAAAGTGTAAAACAATGAAACATGTTTATCTAGCACCTTTTTAGTGTTATGAAGGATGTCGTAATAGCTAGAGGAAAGATTGAGTGATGATGTTGGACTGGTTACACCCAGACCTGGAACTCTAGAAAGCCACCTCATGAAATTCACAACAACAGATTAGTCAAACAATCTACATGGTGACAGGGGGAGGAGGGGATGTTGCAGAGTGGATGAAAATGCTTAATTCCCCAGACTAAGGTGGTGAAGGTGCTTTTCGGGTTAGTCTTTTAAAATATATATGTCAAATAAACTACATAGATCACCAGTGACCTTGGCTCAAAATCAAGTATGAGGGGAAAATTGATTTGAATCTAATAAATTATTGGTGAAATTAAATTAGAGGGAAGTTAAGAATTTGTACAATGTGTACAAACACTTGAGGACTGGGACTATTTCTCTTAGCATCCCCAGTGCTAAACATGATGTCTGGAACATACTAAGTGTTTAATAAATGTTTGTTGATTGATCAGAGACTACATTATCTAGTAGGAGAGACATTTCCTTTAATTATAACTCTGTTTTTGTAATATTTGTGGGGAAAGAGAAATATTTTTCTAATGCCTTCTGATTAAAGTTCAAACTTTAACTCTTTTCCACATGCTTTACGTTCTAGAAAGAATGGGCCAGTCTGAGTACAGTTTGTGGCAAAACTATTTACCATTTTATATAATACATCACCTCTTTATGTCTCCATATCTTTGTTAATTAAGTTCTCTATACCACAACCATCCTCCAATTACCAGCCCACCAACTGATGATTTCCTAGTCACCCTTATCTGTTTCAAGAAGTCTTTTCTGATTCCTCTCTTTTAAAAACAACTGCTCTTTCTTGAATCTCACATACAATTTGTTTACTCGTATATTTTTTCATTTTGTAGTTCTTTGTATATTTATCATATCTCCCTATTAAACAAAAAGATTTGTCAAGTCAGGAATTGTGTTCTAGTTACATATTCCACTTCCCCTAGGAACTAACATAGGGCTCTAACAATATGGTGAGGTATTTTACAAATGTATGTAGAACTGAAATGCATATTTTTTTTGCATTTTTCAACAGCTCTTAACACAGAGCCTTGCAGTTAGTATGTACGTAATAAATGCTTGCTGACTGAATGATAACTGTAATTTTATCAGAATAAGAAGCTTTAAGTAAGACTACAACATTGAAGAGTGTTACCTGTTCTGCAATTTAGTCTTGGAAAATTGTCAAGAGTCTGGAGCTGTAAAATGACTTTTCCAGAGGCAAAACGTGAACTCTGGGCCAGCTTCATTATGTCATGCTCTCTCTTGTCCAACTAATCAATCAACAAGAGTTATTAAATGCTTGCCATGTGCTAGGCAATGTGCTTAGCACTAGTAATACAAAGGGAAGTAAAAATAGTCCCTGACTTCAAAGAGGTTGCATTCTAATGAATAAGGCTAGATAGATATAAAGACTTTATGTAATATATACATGTATATGTTTATATATGTATATATGCATATTTGTATGTGCATATACATGTATATGTATGTGTGTATACATGCATGTATGTATATACATCCATAAAGATAAAGAGGATTCAAGGTAATCCTAGAGGGAAAGTCAATACCCCCCCAATGGGGACTGGGAAAAGCTCCTTGCAAATGATGGCATTTGAGCTGATTCTTAAAAGAAGCCATTTTGACTATTATAAATATGCAAATTAACAACAAAGAACATATGAAGTAAGATGCTATCTTCATCTAGAGAAAGAACTGATAAATGGAAGTATGTATATATACACACATATTTGTGTCTAATGGTAGCCATCTCCAGGGCATGTTGGGGGGGGGGGGAGAAGGGGAAAATATGCACTTTGCATGATGCCTTTATTATATATTTAAAAGGAATAGAAAGTTGTATGTAATAGATTTGCAGCTTCATGTGCAATCATCTTTTTTTAAATTATATATGATATGGAAATGCTTATTTTATTCCATAAATTAAAAATAAAAGAAATGAAGATTTAAAAAAAAAGGAATTTAGGGATTTCAAGGGATAGAAATGAGCAGGGACAGCATTCCAGATGTGGGAGACAGCCAGTGCAAACATAGGATATGGAACCTAAAGAACAGCAAGCAGTCTGGTATAGCTGAATTGAGGTGCACAGCCAGCAGTTAGGTATATGAAGATAGAAAAGGTACAAAGAGGCCAGATTATTAAATAATGAGCTTTGAATATAAAACAGAGGAGATTTTATTTGATCCTAGAGGTAATCCAAAGCCTCTAGAATTTATTAACTACATGGGTGACATGGTCAAACTAGTCTTTTAGCAAAATTGCTTTAGCAACTATTTGGAGGCTGGATTGGAGTGAGGAGAAAATTGAGGCAAAAAGGCTATGAAGGAGCAGTTAGACCAGTAGGAGGAAAACCAAGAGAAAGAAACAGCTGTGAGATTGTAAATGTTTAACAACCTACTCTCACTATCCTTTCCCTCCCCTACCCCCTCAAAAAATGTACAGCAAAGATCACTTTTAGGTTTAATCAACATTATTAACATTTTCTTGAGTTTAGACAACAATAACAAATCAAGCCCTGATTTTTAGCATTTGCTACTTTCCAAGGTGTAAATGTTCACACTGGAAATTTAACACTTGGCTTTCTGAAGCCCTTTGAAGCTAGCTCCAGCACTCCCTTCGACTGAATTTTCACTCAAATCCAGAGAAGAGAGAATATCCAGAAGGAGAAGGCAACTAACAGAGCCAAATGCTACAGAAAACCCAGAAAGATCCAGGATGAGTAAAGGCCACTAGATTTGGTAACTTTTGAGAGGTAGTTTCAGTACAGTGGTGAGGTCAGAACCCAAGTTGCAGAAGGTTTAGAAGAGATTGAGAGAAAAAGAGCTAGAAGTACCAAGTATATATGGATTTTTCCAATTTAATTGAATGAAAGCTAGTTGGGATGGTTAGGATTGTTGAGGATTTTAAAGGATGAGGGACACAGATGTGTTTGTAGGTAGTAGAGAAGGAGCCATTCAATAGGGAGAAGTTTAAGAATAGAAAAAAGAACAAAGGACTAATAGTGGGGACAACCTGCTGTCAAAGACTGGAGGAAGTGAGATTGAGGATATATGTAGAAAAGTTGACCTTGGCAAGAAAGACAACTTTCATATCAGAGACTAAAATGAAAGCACAAGCAGTTTGGAGTGAATTCTAAGTGTGTGAGATGAGGAGAAGAGGGAGCTTCTTCATTAAAAGGGAGCTCTTAAAGAATGACCTCAAATATTTTAGTGAAGCTTGAATTTAGGTACATAGCTGTGGGGATAGAAAGGTGCCATGGGAGATCTGAGGAGAAAAGAAAATGGTTGGAAGAGTTGCTGTGGGTAAGTGAGATAAAGAATTCACTAAAGAAGCATAAAAAATGTTACCCTCCTGTAGTGAGGACCTAGTGATGATTAGATAACATAAATTTGTAGTGGACAAAGGGAGCCTGGTTTTTTGACTTCCGCCAATTTTATTTAGGAGCATTTAAGTTAGACTAGTTAATGTGTGTAATCCAGGATTGCAAGACAAAGGCAGAGATTTGACAAAAGATTTAACAGTAGAAGATAGTGTGGATTTGAGCTGGTTAACTAAAGAGTTTGGGAAGGTAGGAAGATATATCTAGAGCATGGTTGATAGTCTAAGAAAACACTGCACAGTGCTGGATTTCGAGGTCTTAGTAGGTCAAAGAATGGCTTGAGAAGGAGCACATATGCGCCAGAGCCACCTTGTACCAATTTATAAGAACTGATTACTAAATTTTCAGTGTGAGCATTTAGACTACAGAAATTGGCAAACCTTAAATCAGGTCTTGACTAATTATACTGCTGATTCTTTGGATTTAAGAAAGTGATGGAGAAAACGTTAACAATGCAAATTAAACTTAAAGAGTGCCATACTGCTTTTTTTTTTGGAGAGCCAGTTATTAAACATTTACCCTGTAAAATCCTGAGAGGAGTAAGGTATAGGGAAGAATGGAATGGTAAAAGACTATGATAGGATCATGGATTTCATAGTTCTTGAACATGAAAGTGGCATGCTTGTGGCTGATGACAAGATAAATAATATGATTATCTTGTGTAGCAGAAGTGAAGTTGAGTAGAAGAGTAGGTCATAGAAGCATCTTAGATGGAAGCACCAGGAAGTCAGAGTATTTATTGAATTGAATAAATTAGGTAAAATATGTAAGTGTAATGTCCAAGTACTGTTAAGTTGAAATAAGGCAGAGATGAATCTAGAAAAGCTTAACTGGAGAAGAATGCATTTAAATGAGAAGTAGGTGTTGCACAGGTGCAGTTGGGAGAGGAAAAGGGCAATTACTGCATAGGGAAGATCATGAAAAAAAGAGAGAAAAGAAAATATACTAGTTTTAGATCTACAGCAGCAGAATGTGTATGAGAGAGAGAGAGAGAGAGAGAGAGAGAGAGTGTGTGTGTGTGTGTGTGTGTGTGTGTGTGTGTGTTGAATGTCTATTTAATTCAAGATATTCTATATAGCATTATAATTGTTCTGGTGCATACATTTCAGGACCCAGATTTGAGGAATTTTTTAATTGTTTTCATTCATAAAAGTGAGTTAGGCCGATTTACATTTTTTTAAGGCTTGGGAATTTTAGCTTCAAGGACAAGCAATAAAAGCAGCTTAATCACATGCCACTAATTATCCATTAAAAGCAGGAATTAATTTATTAAATAATGATCTCCCTCTATTTAGAAATACCTGAGCAAACAGTATTCTAGATACTTCATAAAACACACAACTTTTTACCCAAAGCTTATGAGAAATAGAATTAATTGTCCTGTGTTTACAGTGAGCAGATATTAATGCAAATGACCAATTTGTAGCAATTAAACAAAAAAAAACCTTTCCCTAAGAAAAGAACGCTGCCATTAGTAAAGACATTATTGTGATTGAAAAGCTTTCTAGGTCGGCTGCACCCGGGCACTGTATCATTAAAGATTTTTTAAGAGCTTCCCTTTACAAAGATTTTCTTTTCTTACCGTGTTGGAAAATCTACTCTTCCTTGTTATTTAGAGAACCACACTGTAAAATGTCTCAAAAGAGCAGAATTTATGCTCTAGCTCACCTGAACTTCACAAGTGACAGGCAAGCAGGAATTCATCATTCTTCAGAAACATCCATTTTAATCATTCAATAATAAATATACTACATAAAAATCAATGCACCTTAAATGGGACTATCATTTGGAATCTGGAACTACATAAATCTGGCCCCTTTGTTTTTCTATAACCCTGACTGTGGAAACACTGGGGAGTAAGCTGAGAGGGAGGGGAAGGTATCTAATATTTCTCAAGCTCTTTCCTTGACTTGTGCCCCCCACCTTCCCCAAAATAAATAACTATGAAAATATTATTTTCATCTCAAAATATTATGAAATGAGATTCAAATTAGATCACTCCTTAAACATTAATGTGGACTAAGAAACCCTTCTTTCAAATGACTATGGTCTCTTGGATTAAAAGAATGCAGTTCTTCAAGGCATCATCAAGAGAGGAAAAACGTTTTGAATGAGGGGGTTGGTTGTCCCATAGTACATGGCCCTGGTCAAATCACATCTGAAGCACCATGTTCAGTTTTGGGCAATACAGTTTAGGCAGAATATTCACACTCAACAACAAGCCCAGAAGGATATGAGCAGGAAGGTGACAAGACAGGAAACCCTATTATAACAGGATTAGTCAAAGGAAATGAGGATAAAATCTAAGGGAAGAAAAATTTAATCTAGAGTCAAAAAGAGTGTTCAAATAATTGAAAGACTCATGTAGAAGCTGCGGGAAATTGGGGAGAGAATCCTAGACTTGAAATCAGGAAGACCTTACTCCTCATTTCTCTGTGTTTTAAGCCCATGCCCTAGGACATATCAAATAAGCCATAGATTGAATTGTACATTGGTAGAGGCAGTTTCCACACCAAGAGTTTCTTGAATTGATTAAATGACAGATCCTTCACGTTTCTATTTCATTGGGATTAAAGACACCAAAACACAGAATTAGGAGCAAAGGATGAAAGTGACAGAGAGGCAAATTCAAGAATATTAGAAGAAAAAAATGCTTAACAATCAGAGAAGTAAGATGGGCTTCCTCAAGGACATAGGGAGTTCCCCTTTAACTAGGGAGTTTCCAAAAAACAGCTGAATGAATACTTGTCTGCAATTCTAAAGCTGATTATTGCTCTGATAGGGTTTGCAATAAGTAGTCTCTGAAGTCCCTAGCAATTCATCATCATCCAACATTAAAAGATACAAACACAAACATACACGTGTGTGTAATATGTGTGTGTGTATGTATATAATCTTATCTGTTCACAACTTTGGGACTTGCTATTATTCCCATTTTACAAGTTATCAAATCGAGGCTTATAAAGCCTGTAAGTTGCCCATGGCTACGTGGCTAGTGTCAGAATCGGGATTCAAAGCCAGGTGTCTACTGACTCCAAGACCAGTATTCTTTCTATTGTACCTTACTTTCTCCATTAGTTGTTTACATCTTAGTATGAATTTAAGTCAATATATTATCTCTCCCTGGGGCATTACCAAGCAAAGTCATATATATCTTTTATGATATAATGAAAAGTATCCTTCCCAGTTAAAATTTATCAGAGATCAGTCGGTGTTTAGATACTGGGAGATGGGGAAGGGAAATCAATTTCACCAGATAACATGAGCTTTTAACTACCTTACAATCCCCAAACCTAAATTCCATCCCTGACTGAAGGAAATTTCCAAGCTGCCCACATCTAGAACTCTGCCAAAGATTAGAAACTAGATGAACATTATCTGCTACAAGATTGTCTCCATTGAAATGAAAGAATTCAATTTCTCCTTCTAAAACCAACAGGAGAAATTCAGCTTAACCGCTTCATTCTCATATAGCAATTTAATAAACACACAGTAGACACCCACTTACCCCCACAAATTGTCACACCAGAAACAGGCTTAATTCATAAACTTTCAGCTTTTAACATGACTGGTTCCATTCTGTCTTTGCATGGCATATAACTATTTCAATATGTGACAGGGGCAATAGCCACAAATAATCAAAACGCTATTATCAGTGCTCAGAAGACTATCGTCTCTACATCTGTATTTCTCTATCTGGGCCTCAGTTTCTTAATCTTGAAAATGAATGGAGGCAGTTAGCCAAAACGACCTCTAAGGTCTCTTCCAGCTCTAACATTGCATAATTCTATCTATTTTTGTATGTGCCTGTTAATTTGTGAAAAACACATCATAGACCATAGGTGTGAGCCCTGAAGTAACACAAGTACTCCATGTCAAGTCAAATCCTGAAGCCACATTTTCAATAATTATCTGATAAATAGCTAAGCTATACAGAGGTGATAACTATATAAAAATCTAAGAAAAAAATCTTTATAACATTTTCCACTTAAGCACCACTTAAGCTACTCTCTAATGTATAAATTGCTAAAGCAGATTTATGGATGTCCCTTTGGTGACAAATTAGCCAGACCGTTCATTAAGTATAGCATTATTCTTTTCTAGCAACACAAGCTAATTTTCCTAACAACTAAGGAATCCTCTAATTGCATTAACATGATCTGCTAATATTGATCTCAGTGCAACTATCTTAAGAAAGCAAAAATCTTTCAACTTAAATATTGGAAGAGGAAGTAATTAAAAAGGGGAACAATACATTTCCCCACTTTTCAATCTTTATACAAATTTGTAATTCACACCCTCTCCCACTCTCCACCCCACCCCAAGATTCCTGGTAGAGACTAGAATTTTTAAATACTATATGTTTTCATTGTTTGGCTGATTGATATACTGGTCATATGGAAGTGAAATGTACTTATGTAATTACTGTTCCCCATGGCAATCATGGTATTATATCACTACTTCATTCCCTTTGTCCATAGGTTAAAATGGTGACCACATGTCTAATCAACAAATGTAGGTAAATGCTTCTTTCTTTTCCCAACAACCCCACAGAATTAAATCTGTAGTGGTAGGGACACTGGAAGGATGGATAACATGTGCCTGGTTTAAAAAGTCCAGATAAGCAAAGATTTAGGACTGGAAGAAGTCTTGGTGAACATTTAGTCCAAAGTCCTCATTTTACAGGAAACCAAGGTCAAGAAAGGCAAAATTACAAGATTACACAAAGAGTAAGTGGTAGAACTGCTTATTTCATATCCAACATTATTTTCATTGTATCACTCAGCCTTCAGCACTCCCCATGACAAAATTATAACCCATTAGGTTAAAAAAAGAGACTCTATTCCTACTCTAGAAATGAATCCTCGGTTTTTATGGTATAGGAAAATTGCTAAGTTCTAGTAATTGCTTTGCAATCTACCAAATTCCTGAAATGTTTATTATTTTTTAAAGTGGATAGGTGGCATAGGGGATATAGTAATGGCCCTCGAGTCAGGAAGATCTTAGTGGAAATCCAACCTCAGACACTTACTACCTGTGTGACTCTGGGCAAGTTACTTAACTTCTATCTCCCTCAGTTTTCTCAACCATAAAATGGAGATAATAGTACCCACCTCCTAGGATAGCTGTGAGGATCAAATTAATGAATATATGTAAAGTGCTTAGGATTTAGCAAACACTTAATAAATGCTTACACACATACTATCTCACGAATTTGGTTTAAAATAAATTTGGAATGACCATTCAAAAGCAAGTCTATAAATAAAAAGAGAAAACATTACTGAAGGAAAACCATCTCAAAAGATATATCTTACAAATCTTTGATATATTCATGCTGATTTTGTCTTCTGTGTCCTAACCTGGTGGAAATATGGGTCTTTTAGTTGGTGATTGCATACAATTACACATCTTCATAACATTCTTATGAGGTCTTAGCAGGCAGAGTTTGTGTATCTTGTAATGAGATGCATTTGAACTTTGGCCTTTGTCCATTTTGATTTTAGCAGTAGCATTCCTCTATTAACTAATGGTAAAAATTAGTTTTTATCAAGTGAGGTTTGCTATTAAATCATTCTTAAACTTCACAACAAATAAATGGGTCAATTCTGCTTTCATGCCGGTAGGGTATGGTATGAAGTCCATATTTTATTTGGATAAGTGCTATTTGAGAATCATTGCAAGGTAGTGAATATGGGTTCAGCTTTGGAGTCAGGAAGACAAAGCTTGAAGTCCTGCTCTTATATGTACTGCCCATGTGACCATGAGAAATTTCCACAATATCTCCCTTAGTTGACTATGCAACTCTGACACTATCCATTATACAGAAGCTGTAAATCTGTACCAAGGAATGGAGTTCCCTGGGCAGTTAAAATCACAGGTCTAGTCCACAAAATAAATTATCAATCAGACACTCAGTAATACCAATAATTGTATCTTAAAACAACACATTTTCATAAAATAGAAAATCTCTAGAATTCTAAAATTAGTAATCAAAAGTGAAAAATTATTCAAAAAAATTATTGAAGTTTGGTTATATTAGCGTATCCATTTTCTGGAAGCCCAAGATAGTAAAGTGGTTTATTAAAGATCACATTTCAAGTCAAATAAATGAAATAAGAACACCACAATTTTCAGTCATGACCTTCCTTTCAGATAAACTCTTTCAACTATGAACATGTGTGATTTCATAGCTATTCTTTGTCGATTTGAGAAATATAAATTTGTAATCATGATTCAGAACTTGATTGAGTATAAGTCTCGTGTGTGTGTATGTGTGTTTGTGTGTATGTCAGTGTGTATTTCCTTCCCCCTTACAAAAGCATAAAAAAGTAGTATTCCAGAGAGCTCCCAGATTATAGACCTTGGGAAATGAACCACTTTGTTCACAGAGAGGGAATTAAATAGACAGCAACAATGGGAGCTTCCATTATTGCTTTGCAAAGAGCCTCTGGCATCCTAATAATGACAGATTTCATTCAGTGTGAGGTGAAAGGAGAGGCCTCAGAGTCCAGAAAAATTAGGGATATCTAGATCATCTGGAAATATAAAATCTTGGTGCCCTTTTTGATGTGTCATATTTTCTATAGTCTATACCTTTGTGGTAGACTAATCCTTACTCAACTGTGGTTTTTGAGGAAGATCAAATTATTTTATACAATAATAATAAGAATAATAATAACTGACATTTATTTTGTATTTTTCACTTTTCAAAGTTTTTCACATACATTATCTCATTTAGGCCTTACAATGACCTAAGGTAATATTATCCTTATCTTATAGATGAGAGAGTAAGGTTCACAGTGGTTAAGTGATTTGTCCAAGGTCACAAAACTAGTAAGTTAGACACTTTCAGCAGAATTCAAAAACTATCTCTCTTAAATCCAAGTCCAACAACTCTCTCTTTCTAGTAATATTGTAAATAAGAAAAATCATAAAATATGCATTGTGTCAAATATTATGTAAGACAGATGCATTTGTGTATATATATATATATATGTGTGTGTGTGTAAGTAGCCTATATAGCATCATAAGTGTCATATATGTGTGTGTATATATGTGTATGTCTGTGTAGATATACACTTATGTACATATATACATACATATATATGTGAGTGTATATATATATATATTATATATATATTTTTTCCTAATTGTTAACAAACTAGGGCTCTAATGAGTCTAGGTAGTCAGAGACCTCTAAAAATGAGCTCCTTTCTTTTCTTTCATGATAAACATGCTGCCTCTATTTCCCTGAAGAGAATCCCCTGAAGAGAAATTTGAGGAAATTAATAGGTTTCAGAAATAGATGTCATCTTAGAAATTATCTAGCCCAACTCCCACATTTTTTATAGATGAAAAGGTCAAAGTCTGGAGAAGTGAACCAATCAATCAACCAATCAAACTACAAGCATTTATTAAACACAGGCCCTATGTTTAGTTGCTGGGAATATAAGTACAAATAATTAAAGAATTCTATTCATAAGAAATTTACAGACTTCCTAGGTCATACTGCTAACTAGTAGCAAAACAATGATCAAGACCCAAGTTCCTTGACTCAATTATGCCCCATTCTCTTTTCTCATGAGACATGGAACACCAAGTTACTTTCTCCTTTCTGAATACCTACTAAGCTCAAGGTGATCTCCTGGAAGCCATGGTATCTTATCTCCCTATCCAAGTATGCTAATGGTATGCACTGGTGGAAAACAGGTAATTCTCTATGGCAGAAAAGAGAGTAAAACCAAATCATACATATCACCTTCAAATCAAAATCACTTTTGGGACCCATGATTCCAATAACACATAAGAAATTTGGTTACAATTTCCTGAAAGACCTTAATGGACCAGCACCTTCCTAATAGTTAGGCATTATTTTATGATTTAGTTTAAGGAACTTCCCAGCAAAGTGTTCACAAACACCCCCACACCAGTTTATATTGATAATTTTTTTTTAATTTTAATCATCCTACAATAGGTTAGTGCTTTGGCCACAGCCAAGACTGAAATCTAGGAGTTCCACAGCTAGAACTCACTAAACCATCCTACCTCTCTGTCAAAGCACAAAATCTGTATAGAAATTTTTTGAATCAGAAAAATTAAGCATCTCTTATTCCATTTAACCTGTGTCCCATATCCACACATTTTTTATTAACTATAGAATTACTTCATTATTTTATTTTCAGAAACTTCTCAGGTTAAAAAAAAGTATTGCTACTCTTACTGGTATTATACCAGAAAAGACACGTAAGAGTAAATTAACTTTAGGGTTGTTTGTGGGGGGCAAATGAGATGTTAGGTGTTTTTCCTAGTTTGTATTTTATCAGCTTTACCAAAAAGAAAATGTGTAACCAACTGATTTAAATATATATTTACAATGGAGTAAATTACACTGCTTTTTAATCTGTTAATTTTAGGTTATAGTAACAATTACTGCTTGTGTGTTTCTTTCAGATTTTTCAATTTCACAATATAGAGGGAAACACAGTAGCTGTGACTTCTTTTGTTTCTTCAGCCTTCCTTCTCAGCACACAGCATTGTCTTATCTGAAGCAAATCTACTTCCAGTTATTTTCTGGTTAGACATCTACACACCTTTGGGAATGGTTTCGATGAAGGAAAATTTATTATTGTTGTTATCATTATTATTGATTATTAATTAAAGCCATATATTTGCCCAGCATTCATGCTCTCATCATTGATCTTACGCAGTAAATTATGTCTATGAAGCAATATTTTATGAAACTCTGTCTAGAATGTAGTCACAATGACATATGGTTTTGCCAACCTTCTTTATTATATAATTATAGTAACTATATAAAAATATGAATGTGGATTCTTTATTAAATTGATTTACAGATAATTTCTCAAATAGTGCCAACTTTTTAAAACTGAGAAAACATTGCCCGCTTACCATTAAATGCTAAAAGCTGTTTCACTTTAGTGCTAACCATCTTAATATTTATAATATCACAGAGGTTTGAGCAGCTACTAAAATGAAATCCCAAGTGAATGTCAAGTATAACCATTAAGATGAATACAATTCCTGGAATGGAATCCAATCTTAATACTTTAGTAGGTACATAAACTCTTGGAAGATACCTGGTTACCAAGTATAAATTACAGGTCTATGATATTAAAGATATTCTAGTGACCTGCAGAACTATATGAGTCTCTACAAATTCCTAGTTTATAGTCCAAATACATTTGTTCTTTTAAAAGGACTTCTTATGTACTAGAACTCTTAAGAGAAACAGCTAATTCAAAAAGGAGTTACCTCCCCAAACCCAATCTCGAACAATGATGTCAAAAGTCTATCTGACCATTGTCATGCTCTCTAAGCACCAGTTCCAGCCTGCAGAACAGAAATATGCAAATATACTAAAGGTTTACTGGAACCCATTTAGGTGGCACAGTGATAGAGTACCATAGTAAGTAATATCTGAGTTTAAATCCAGCCTTACACATTTATTAGCTGTATGATCCTGGGCAAGTCATTTATCCTGTCTGCCTCAGTTTCCTCAATTGTAAAATGGGTATAATAAAGCACCTAGCTCCCAGGGTTAATGTAAAACTCCAATGAGATAATATTTGTAAAACACTTTGCACAATACCTAGTTCAAAATAGGCACTACATAAATGCTAGCAATCATAATCATAATCATAATCATGTCAATTATTATGATTATGATTATTTTACCAGAGCAAACAAAGAAGCTGACTGATACCCAGAAATGTCATCATTGCCCTAAATCTGAATGTTCAAGGCAGAGGAAGAAGTTGTTACATACCTATTTGGACTTCGCTACAATATTAACCTTGCAAAAGTTGCAAGCACAGGATTTTGAGTTTCTTCAGGCTAAGAGAAATATACTACCAACATGTTAAATTAAAAAGTATAGACAGCCATCAGGCTCTGTGATGCGGGAGATAAAGCACAAGAAGCCTGCCAAACCAATTCTGTCAGGCAAGGTAAACTTCATTTTTTTTTCCCAGTGGTGACTTTAAATAGCCGTTGGGAGATAATTATTATGAATAACAATGACGTATTGATTTGGGAGGAGATGTACATAGTCATCCTATTAAAAAAACTGATTTTCTTAAATTTGGGAAAGTGTATTACTTTTCTTGAGTTGTATTCCAAGGCCACCCCAAGTGCTGGAGGAGGGCTTGGGTTCTTGAAGGTTGAGCCAGGTTAGCATAAGTTTCATCAGGGCCCAACAAACTGAAAGGGCTTTGAGTTTTGCATGGGTGTTATCCAAGGAAAACCAAGCTCAAAAATGCTCACCACAAGAAGACTAGGCAGCAAAGGGAAGAGGATTTGTGTCACAGCAGCTTGTGAGGAAGGTCTACCAAATTCTGCACAGGTTGTGTTGTCATCTGTGTTAGGATCTTATATATAATCTTACATAAATAAAATCACAGATATTTGCTGCTTTTAAGAGACCAGAGCATGTAGCAGCCAGGGCACTAGATTTAGAGTTAGAATGATCTGCATTTTTTTTTTCAAATCCTGGCTCAAACACTTACTAGCTGTGTGACCCTGGGCAAGTCTTTTAACCATTCTGTGCCTCGGTTTCCTCATCTGTAAAAGGGTCATACACAGGGGCCACTAAGTTCCTTCTCAGTTCAAGATGCACAATCCTATGAAATAAGAAACCTTTAGTCAAAGCTGCTTAAAGAATTTTTTCTCCCCATCTCAAAAGTTTTGTAAAAAGAAAATATGTTAAAAGAATCATTAGCACTTCAACTGAGGTAACTAAACTTTATAAATTATTTGAAACACGTTATTCCTCCCTGAAGCGATCTGAGGTGATGAATAAAAGATGAAATCTATTTGAGAAATAGGTAGAAATGTTTTGCTTTTAGTAGAAAGAAGTCCCTCAAATTTTCAGTGTTTTCAACCAATGCCCTCCTCCTCACTTACACACCTCTGTATTTACCCTTTAGCCCTAAAGTTCCTTGTTCTCTTCAGAATCGCTCAGACACACTTCTTGCCAGAAGAGATTGATCTTTAAAAATCAAGTGACCTGGAGGTTTTGACATTCTTTTCAGATGTATGTTTTCTGATTACTGAGGATTCCATCTAATGACATCCAAAATGAACTTGGTAAATATTTCCATGTGGGTCAAAAGAACTTCTGGATTTCTCTTAGGTATCTACTTTCTCTAAACATAATAATGCATTCACCGCAGAGTTCTAACTTTGTAGCTGATCACTGAAATAATCAGAGACTTATATAGCTGCCCAAATTTTGTGTGGGACCTAGCATCATCAAGGAAGGAATGGCATAAGCATGTATTAAATGTTTATAGGTAGCAGACACCATGCTAAGTGCTAGGCATACAAATACAAGCAAAAACCAAGCAAAATAAACCCCAGATGGTCCTTGCTTTCATGGAAATTACATCCTAATGGAGAAAACAATACATGAAAAGGAGCTGAAAAAGGAGAGAGAAAAGTTACCTGGCTCAGGGACATTGTTTTGAAGTCCAGAAGCCAGCAGTAGGACCAAGAGAAGACATCTTGAGACACTTCACAAAAGGGAGTTCACCAATGTGAGAAGGAGGGAGGCTTCCCAGAGAGATATTCCAGGTTGACAGAGACCACAGTACTGCTTGTATATTTTAGCATAAGGAGAACCCAGGGGCTAAGGGAAGTTCCAGGAAGAATAGCATGGTTTGGAATTCCAGAATCCAGGAACAGAACCAGAAAGAGATCAAAATGCTATAAAGCAACTTTGAAAATGGTGTTTAAAAATATCGGTAGGTACACAGACGTTTTACTAAGCCCACTTTTGTCATTGTTACTTTTTTTTCTCTCAGGCGTCCTTACCTCTTTCACCACCTCTGCTATTCCAATGGAATAGGTTAGCTTAAATGCCATTTAAATGCTATGAATGATCAGTTATAATATTAGTAAAGTCTGATTACCATGTGCAGTGGAAAGAATACTGAATTTAGGCTTGAGGGATCTGAATTTGAATCCTAACTCTGCCCTTTACTACTTGGCCAAGTCAATTAACTAACTCTATGTTTCAGTTTTCTCATCTATAAAAAGAGGAGTTTGGACTAAGTGGTCTCTCATTCTCCTTCCATATCTAAATTTGTGATACTATGATCCCATGAAAATGTATTTAATGTAGAAGATTTCACTAGTAACTATAAGTTAATATAATGGATAAGTGAAGACAAAAGAAAGATAGTCTTCAATTGCCATCCCAATGTTCCTTGAAAGCAGCTCAATTCAGTGCATAAAACTATAGGGCAGGGGTGGGAAACCTGCAGCCCTGAGGCCACATGTGGCCATCTAGGTCTACAAGTGCAGCCCTTTGACTAAATCCAAACTTCACAGAACAATCCCCTTAATAAAAGGATTTGTTATTTAAAACTTGAACTCAGTCAAAAAACCACACCCAAGGACCTAGAAGGCCACATGTGGCCTTGAGGTCACAGGTTCCCCACCCCTGCTGCAGGATCACATTAACTTAACTAATATTAATTGAGTATTCACTGAGTATTAATTGAACATCCCCAATACAGTTGTTTATGTATATATCACCCTACTGAATGGTCATAAGAACTATTTGTGTTTGACCTGTGGTAGAGTCTTCCCAACTCTTATTGGTCTGATCATCCAGTTGGTCCTCTTCAAGCACAAAGGACAAACAACAATATATAGCTTATGGCACATATGGTCATATACTCGCCACTGTCTAATTTTACCTAAATTTATTGATGATGATAGTATACATTTACATATTATACATTTACAAGTTTTAGAGTTTGCAAAATGCTTTACATACATTTATCATATCATTTTTTGCAATGGCTCTGTGAGGAAAGTTTTATTATGACTCTCATTTTTACACCTGAGGAAATTGAGGCTTAAGGAGACTACGTGAATCACCCAGTGTCACACAGCTAGTAAGTGCCTGAGACAGGATTTGAAATGACCTCTTGTTTAACTCTCAGTACAGCAATCTATCTACTTCATACAAGCTACTAAATCTACCACTGGATATGAATGGTAAAAACTGTATAATGTTTGTAAAAATGGTTCAGAGCTTTGAAAGCTTCTACATGAAATAATTACCATTATGAAGATTCAAGAAGCAGATCTCATCAAGTAACAAAATTCTGTTTCTGTTGTACATCATTTATAAAGTATGTAATTCCTAATTATCATTATATGATTATTTTAGACATAGACTCCAAAATTGCCAATAGTTTATGTTGAGTCAGTGGGGAAATAGCTTCTTGGTAAAAAATTAAATTTGAATAATTTTAAGATTATTACAAAACAATTATGCTGGTAAAGGGGAAGGGCAAGGGAATAAGTACTAAGATAGAGCCTTCTATGTGCTAGATACTGTGGTGAGCGCTTTAAAAATTTCATCTCATTTGATCATCACAACAACTCTGGGAGACAAGGGTTATTATCCCCATTGTAAAGTAGAAGAAACTGTGGCAAACAAATGTTAAATGACTTGCCAGAATGGCATAGCTAATAAGTGTGTGAATCAAGATTTGAACTTAGGTCTTCTTGACTCTGAGTCCAGTGCTTTATCAATGGTACCACCTATTTGTTGATTCCTGAAATACCCAGTTTATATCAGTTTATTATGGTTCTTTGGGGTCATATTCCAGGATGTTTTCTTTATTCTCCTTTTGATGATTTTCAAAGATGAAAGTAGTACTGATTATTCCACCAATGTGGCATTTGCTGCCTGTTTATTGCTTTTGGTGTTCATTTGATCAGTAAAGAAAACTAAGTTTAGAGGGGGCGGAGCCAAGATGATGGAGTGAAAGTGGTGACTTGCTTGAGCTCTCCCCCAAACCCCTCCAAATACCTGTAAAACAAATGGCTCTAAACAAATTCTAAAGCAGCAGAACCCACAAAAAGACAGAGTGAAACAAATTTCCAGCCCAAGACAACCTGGATGGTTGATTGGAAAGGTATATTGTGCTGGGTGGGGAGAGGAGTGCAGTGGGCCATGGGCACGTAGGCTGCAGAGAACCTGGAGCAGGCCTCAGAGGGCTGAACTGTGGGCAACTGTGGTGGTTTGCACACTTCTAAACCCATGAACTCCAAAGACTACTTAGAAGGTCAGTGGGAAAAGTCTGTGACTGCAGTGAGAGAAGGAGCTAGGTCACAGCCTCAAGTCCGGAGCATGCCCTCAAGGCTGCGGCTGTTTCCTGAGCTTCAGGCCCACAGACAGAGGGGGAATCAAGTGGCTGATCAGAGAGGGATTGCAGGGATCTCTCTGCTGCTGCAGGATTCTCTTGCTTTGCCTGTGCCTGGATCTGGGTCACAGTTCTGGGTAGTGGTCCTAGGGCGAGGAGGTACGCTAGTGTGGTGGAGCTTGTAGTGGCTGTAGAAAGGAAACCCTCCTCACAGTTCCAAGACAGAAAAGAGTGCTCATAGACCAGAGCACAGGCCGGGAAAGGAGTAAACACTTTGCCCTTAATCATACCACCTTGGAAGAACCGAAAATTTACAGGTCCCTAGAAGTATCTCTGAGCATAGCTGCAAAAAAACCCTGAAGCTTGGAACAGTACATTCTCCACATTGGAAACAGACTCCTACCTTAATTCAAGTAATTGGCTGGGATCATGAGCAAGCAGCACAAAAAGAGTCAGATTATATTATCTTACTTTGGTGACAAAGAAAATCAAAACATACAACCAGAAGAAAACAATGAAACCAAAACTCCTACATCCAAAGCCTCCAAGAAAAATATGAATTGGTCCAAGGCCATAGAAGAGCTCAAAAAGGATTTTGAGAAGCAAGTAAGAGAAGTAGATGAAAAACTGAGAGTGATGCTAAAGGAGACCCTCCCAAAAAAATAATGAAGAAAATAACACCTTAAAATATAGCCTAACCCAAATGGCAAAAGAGGTCCAAAAAGTCAATGAGGAGAAGAAAGCCCTTAAAAGCAAAATTAGCCAAATGGAAAAGGAAGTCCAAAAGCTTACTGAAGAAAATACTTCCTTAAAAATTAGAATGAAGAAATTGGAAGAGAGGGACAATTTGAGAAATCAAGGCACTGTAACACTAATCAAAAGGAATGAAAAAATAGAAGAGAATGTGAAATATCTCATTGGAAAAACAACTGACCTGGAAAATAGATCCAGGAGAGAGAACTTAAAAATTATTGGACTATCTGAAAGACATGATCAAAAAAAGGGCCTAGACATCATCTTTCAAGAAATTATCAAGGAAAACTGCCTTGATATTTTAGAACCAGAGGGCAAAATAGAAATTGAAAGAATCCACCAATCAACTCCTGAAAGAGATCCCCAAAGGAAAACTCCTAGGAATATTGTAGCCAAATTCCAGAGTTCCCAGGTCAAGGAGAAATTATTGCAAGCAGCCAGAAGGAAACAATTCAAGTAAAGATTTAGAGCTTCTACATTAAGGATCCGGAGGGCATGCAGTATGATATTCTGGAGGGCAAAGGAATTAGGACTACAACCTAGAATCACCTACCCGGCAAAACTGAATATAATCCCTCAGGGTAAAAAATGGTATTCAATGAAATAGAGGAATTTCAAGCATTCCTGTGGAAAAGACCAGAGCTGAATAGAAAATTTGACCTTCAAATACAAGACTCAAGTGAAACATGGAAGAGGTGAACAGGAAAGAGAAATAAGAGACTTATTAAGGTTGAACTGTTTATATTCCTGCAAGGAAAGATGATATTTGTAACTCATGAGTCCTTCTTCAGTATTAGGGTATTGGGAGGGAAAAAATTATATGTTTGTATAGATAGATAGATAGATAGAGGACACAGGGTGAGTTGAAGATGAAGGGGTGATATCTGGAATATAAAATTAAGGGGTGGGAGAAGATTATACTGGGAGAAGGAGAAAAGGAGAAGTAGAATAAGGTAAAATATCTCACATTAAACAGACAAGAAAAGACTTTTACAGTGGAGGGGAAATTGGGGAAGGTGAGAGGGAATGAGTGAATCTCATTCTCATAGGATTTGGCTTAAGGAGGGAATAACATTCACAATGGGGTATGAAAATCTATCTTACTCTACAGTAAAATAAGGGGGGAAGGGGACAAGAGAGCAGGGGAGGGCAGATTGAGGGAGGGGATAATCAAAAGCAAACACTTCTGAGGAGGGACAAGGTCAAAAGAGAGACTAGAATAAATGGAGGGTAGGATAGGATGAAGGGAAATATACTAGTTTTTCACAACAGGACTACTATGAAAGTGTTTTGCATGACTGCACATCTATAACCTGTATCGAGATGCTTGCCTTTTCACTGAGGGTGGGTGGGGAGGGAGGGAGGGAGAAAATTTGTAACCCAAAGTTTTAAAAACACATGTTAAAATAAAAAAAAGTAAAAAAAAAAGAAATCAAAGCAATTCTTCTAGTATCTATAGACCAAATGAAAGGTATTCCCACACTTACAATGGAAAATATAAGATCTGAAGGACTTATGTGCTTTTAGTAATGTCAGCAACTCAAAGCATTTTTAAAAAGTGAATATAATCTTGGTCTTCCATTCTTTCACCTAGTCCCTACTTTACTTAACTTCCTCTATGAATAAAAATCATCTATGATTTTTTTAATGTGTTTCTCTTTTCCTCAATGGAAAGACTGATCTTATATGATCAGATGGAATATTGATTTTCAATAAGAAGATAACTCAACATAATCACTCTATGTCTGACTTTTGTGTGTCCTGTGCAGTAGTAGACCAATTTCTTACCTGTTAAATGGATAAAAATAATTTATGGCAATATCATCAGGTGTCCACCATTCAAATAACTGTTGTATTAATCAATGTTCATGATATATGAAGATATTTTAAAATGGCCCTTTATTAAACAAAAATACTCCAGTTCTAAAGGGTTCTCTTGAGTACATCAATGCAGATATTTTTCCCAGTAATGAAAGTTTCTGATCTATCCATGTCTGTTCATCCTGTGTGCCTGTTTTCCACACACTCTCACAAATTCACCAAAGGAATTTTACTCATTGTGCTGAGCTTTCTCATAATTTCTTGACATTGCTCTATAATGCTAGAACATATAGATTTGAAGATTGCAAGATTGATCCCTGTTTGAAATATGGGTCTGATGCTTCTGGCAATATATGAAACAAAAAATGTTATAATTTAATTAATAAGAGCAAGAGACCTCATTCTTATGTACCAATCAACTCAAAGATCACAAGTACCATTTTGACAGAAATAGTCTTCTATACCAGTATTGTCAAACTCAAATAGAAACAAGGGCCACCAAACTGTACATAAAAATCCTTGCCAGCACATATTGACTTAGAAAAATGGATGTCAACATTATGTTTTATGGGATTTTTATTTATTTTGTTAAATATTTCTCAAATATATTTTAATGTGGATTTGGGCCATACTAGGGAGTATTGTGGGTCATGTGTTTGACACCTCTATTCTAAACCATGCTTTTCCATCACCACCAGTAGTCACATACCATCAGTATGCCAACTAACAAGCATTTATTAAATCTTTACTATAATTTAGGTAATGGATATACAAATAAAGGCAAAAAAAAGTCCTAATCTTCAAGATCTATATTTAATGAAGAAAACAACATGTAAATAATTAAGCACATAGAAGATATATTCAAAGTAGATAAGAAGTCATTTGAAAAAAGAAAATAGAGGCTGATAGGACCAGAAAAAGCCTCCTGCAAAAGGTAAGGCTTGAGTTGAACCTTGAGGGAAGCCAAGGAATCCCTGAGACAGAGGTGAGGAGCCAGAGCATTCCAAGAATAAGAGACAGGCAATGCAAATACACCAATATTGAAAGAATATCAAATAGGTCAGTAGAGCTGGATCCATCAGAGGAGAAGTGTAAAGTTGAGAAGTCTGGAAAGGTAGAAAAAAACAGGTTATGAAGAGCTCTAAATGCCAAATAGAGGAGTTTATATTTAATCCTGCAGATAACAGAGAACTACTGGAGCTCATCGAGGAGGGTAGGAGATAGAGATTGATTTAAAGTTTTGAAAAATCACCTTGAAAGCTGAGTGGAAGATGACTCAGAGAGGGGAGAGACTTGAGACAAGGAAATCTATCAGAAAGATAATTTGGATGGTGGAGTAAAAGCAGTGACTTGCTTGAGCTCTCCCTCAAACCCCTCCAAATACCTATAAAAATGTCTCTAAACAAATTCTAAAGCAGCAGAACTCACAAAAAGACATAGTGAAGCAAATTTCCAGCCCAAGACAATCTGGATGGTTGATCAGAAAGGGATATTGTGCTGGGCTGGGAGAGGAATGCATTTCGGCATGGACACACAGGCCTCAGCAAACCTGGAGCAGGTCTCAGAGGACTGAAGCACAGGCAGCTGTGACAAATTCCAGACTTCTCAACCCACGAACACCAAAGACAACTTAGAAGGTAAGTGGGAAAAGTCTGTGTCTGCCATGAGAGAGAGAGAAGCATGATCCCAGCCCCAGTCTCCAACCCTGGCACCGTGGTGGCAGCTGCTTCCAGAGCTTTCAGCCTACACACTAAAGGGGAATCAAGTGGCTGATCAGAGGTGGATTGCAGGGATCTTTTTGCTGGTGCAGGATTCTCTTGCTTTGCCCATGCTTGAAGCTGGGTCACAGTTCTGGGTGGCAGTCCTGGGGTGTGGAGGAGTGCTGGCCTGGTGGAGCTTGTAGTGGTGGTGGAGAGGAAATGCTCCTCACAGTTCCAAGAAAAAAAAGAGTGCTTGTGGTCACTCATTGACCAGAGCACAGGCCAAGAAAGGAGTAAACACCTTGCCCTTGATCATAGCACCTTGGAAGAACTAAAAATTTACAGGTCCCTAGAAGTATCTCTGAAAACAGCTGCACAAAACCCCTGAAGCTTGGGACACCACATTCACCACACTGGAAGCAGACCCCTACCTTAAGAAAGAGTTTATAACTCAAAGGCTGAGATCATGAGCAAGCAGCACAAAAAGAGTAAGACTATAGAATCTTACTTTGGTGACAAAGAAGATCAAAACATACAACCAGAAAAAGACAAAAAAGTCAAAGCTCCTATATCCAAAGCCTCCAAGAAACATATGAATTGGTCTCAGGCCATGGAAGAGCTCAAAAAGGATTTTGAGAAGCAAGTAAGAGAAGTAGACAAAAAACTGAGAGTGATGGAAGAAAATCATGAAAAACAAGTCAACAGCTTGCTAAAGGAGACCCAAAAAATACTGAAGAAAATAACATCTTAAAAATACCCTAACCCAAATGACAAAAGATGTCCAAAAAGCCAACGAGAAGAAGAATGCCCAAAAAACAAAATTGGCCAAATGGGAAAGGAAGTCCAAAAGCTTACTGAAGAAAATACTTCCTTAAAAATTAAAATGGAACAATTAGAAGCTAGTGACTTTATGAGAAATCTAAACACTGTAAACAAATACAAAAGAATGAAAAAATAGAAAACAATGTGAAATATCTCATTGCAAAAAAAAACTGACCTGGAAAATAGATCCAGGACAGAGAATTTAAAAATTATTGGACTATCTGAAAGTTATGATAAAAAAAAAGAGCCTAGACATCATCTTTCAAGAAATTATCAAGGAAAACTGCCCTGATATTTTAGAACCAGAGGACAAAATAGAAATCTCCTCCTGAAAGAGATCCCCAAAGGAAAACTCCTAGGAATATTGTAGCCAAATTCCAGAATTCTGAGGTGAAGGAGAAAATATTGCAAGCAGCAAGAAAGAAACAATTCAAGTATTGTGGAAACACAATCAGTATAACACAAGATTTAGCAGCTTCTACATTAAGGGAACAGAGGCATGGAATATAATATTCCAGAGGGCAAATGAGATAGGATTACAACACAGTAAAACTGAGTATAATCCTTCAGGGGAAAAAATGGTCATTAAGTGAAATAGGGGACTTCCAAGCATTCTTGATGAAAAGACCATAGCTAAATAGAAAATTTGGCTTTCAAATACAAGACAAGCGAAACACAAAGAGGTAAAGAGGAAAAAGAAATCATAAGAGACTTATTGAAATAGAACTGTTTACATTCCTGCATGGAAAGATGATATTTGTAACTCATGAGACCTTTGTCAGTATTAAGGTAGTTGGAGGGAAAAAAAATATATGTATGTATGTCTGTATAGATAGATAGATAGATAGATAGATAGATAGATAGATAGATAGATAGATGGATGGATAGATAGATAGATAGATAGAGGGCACAGAGTGAGTTGAAGATGAAGGGGTAATATCTGGAGAATTAAAAAAAGAGGTGAGAGATGATTATACTGGGAGAAGGAAAAAGGTAGAGGTAGAATGGGGTAAATTATCTCATAAAACAGACAAAAAAAGGCTTTTACAGTGGAGGCAAAATGGGGGAAGGTGAGAGGGAATGAGTGAATCTTATCCTCATAGGATTTGGCTTAAGGAGGGAATAACATACACACTCAATTGGGTATGGAAATCTATCTTACCCTGCAGGAAAGTGGGGGGGGAAGTAAGGGGACAAGAGAGCAAGAGGATAATAGAAGGCAGGGCATATTAGGGGAAGGGGTGAGGAGGGACAGGGTCAAAAGAGAGAATAGAAGAAAGGGGGAGGGGGGATAGTATGAAGGGAAATATATTTAGCTTTTCACAACATGACTACTATGGAAGTGTTTTGCATGACTACACATGTATAACCTGTACTGAATTGCTTGCTTTTTCAATGATAGTGGTTGGGCAGGGAGGAAGGGAGAAAATTTGGAACCCAAAGTTTTAAAAACACATGTTAAAAAAATTGTTTTCACATGCAACTGGGAAATAAGAAATACAGGAAATGGGGTGTAGAAATCTATCCTGTCCTATAGGAAATAGAAGAGGAAGGGGATAAGAGAAGAGGGGGTGAGATGGAAGGGAGGGTAGATTAGGGGAAGGGGTATAGAGAATGCCTGCCATATTGGGGTAGGGGGAGGGATGAGATGGGGAGAAAATTTGGAATTCAAAATCTTGTGGAAGTGAATGTTGAAAACTAAAAATAAATAAAATAAAATAAATAAAAATAAATAAATAAAGATAATTTGGTTAAAAGGTGGAGAGAGCTCAAACTTGGTTTTTATCTAAGTGAATGGAGAGAAGGGGACAAATATAGGAGGTGTTCTGAAGGGAGCAGTGACTGACAGTAGATCAAATATTCAAAGTGAGGGTGGGAGGAGTAGAAGAGTATCAGACTTTATTTAGTTTGATGTCCTTTTAATTTTAGTCTCCCAACCCTCTCTTCTGAAGGAAAGCAGACTTTGTCTTCTTTCTTCTTTGTCTTCCCACAGGCTAATAGATCTTATAAAAACAATCCAAATGCCAGCTGAATTCTGATAGCAACAGTCAAAAAGAAGAATCTGGACTTAGATTATCCACTGCCCTGAATTAGATGACATTAAAAAATAGATATCAATGTGAGTATCATTAACTAAAATAGTGACAGTAAAGAAGTTTATTTCAGTCCCCCATGGTAAAATGATAACTGGTAACATTTTGATGAAGAAAGAATCCTAAAAGTATACATGACTCATATATAAATTCCTGCTTTTCAAAAAGCCTTATTGTATTATTAATTCCATTCGATATCAATAGAAGACCAAAGGGATATTTCACTGTGATTCTTTGATCTGAATATCCCTAGTTTCCCTCCAAATTAGAGTAACTTCTCGCTAGTATAAGACATAGCACCCATCCCACTTACACTTCTTAAATACCTTTACATCCAATAAATAGATAGATAGATAGATAGATAGATAGATAGATAGATAGATAGATA
>NW_020946557.1:4739424-4787896 GCF_900497805.2 Vombatus ursinus | reverse complement strand
ATAGATAGATAGATAGATAGATAGATAGATAGATAGATAGATAGATAGATAGATAGATAGAAAACAGTGAAGGAATGAATAAAGATATAGCTAAATAAATGCAGGAAAGAATAAATGAAATTCTACATGAGTAAATAAGTAATTGGGGAGACAGAGAGAGAGACAGAGATCAGAGGGAAAGCATTGTTCTTTGTGAGAGTTCTACTACAATGGCAACTGGATTTCCCGGTTCAGCCAAGCATTATTTCACTTTTCTATTGCCCATCCACTATGTAATTTTACAAGCTGAAAATAACATTTTCACTCTCTTCTCTCTTTCAGTGACCTTATTTTCATCTAATGAAACCATCACCTGACCTCCAAGCCATCAGCCTGACTTTGATAAGCATGCTTTTCTAATATAGTCTTTAAAACACATGCACACCTGGCCCAATTATATTTCAGGCACTTGTCTTTGTGCATTCGAATCTGCAGAATGTACAAAAAATTGGAAGAAGATATTAAAAAGGGTACTGTCAGCTTGTCTAGGCCCTACATTTGATTTGCCTTTAAATTACTATAATCGGAAGGAAAACTGTTAGATGAACCATGACCCTCCCATGCTTTTGCAATTTATGAGGAGAAGATGAAAATGGTGTAAAAAAAGGTGGGGGAGGAATCATTTTGACTTCTAGGCTAGGAAATGGTGAATGTCTAATCAGGCCTTTGTCCCAACAGGAGCCTAGGCTTGAATACTTGAAGGCAGTGATCTCAGAAACTCTATGATGGAATCACTTCTCTGATTATAGCTTCTTAGGTATCCATGTTTCTTTGCATTCTTATAGTCATGTTAACCCACTGTGGACAGGACTGCTAGGGAAAGCCAGGAGGGGTAGATACAAGGAACAGAATCATCCAAATTCAAAATATGAGCTTTTTCTCTCACTATAGTCATCATTTCATTCCCAAGATATTTAAAATTTACTCATCTCATTTTTGGGGGGGAAAACATCTTGAAATAAAATCTGTAAGGGTAACACGAAAACAAGAAAAAAGAGATCACAAAAATGTGATAGATACATTTATATATAAATACATATATACACAAATATACACACATATATACATACACACATATACACACACATACACACATATATATAAACAAATATGCATATATTAGTGCTATATAAACTCATATACCCAACAGTTCATGTACTATCTATTAATCTACACAAACAATTGTACATATTGTTACATAGGTAGAGAAGTCATTATAGGTTTAGGCTTGGAATCAAGTACATCTGAGTTTTAAACTCCCCTCAAATACTAAATAGTTTTATAACCTTGATGTAGTCACTGAAACCTTTATCAGCCTTAGTTTACTCCTCTCTAAAATGGGAATAATTATTATACCTATTTCACAGGATTATTATGAGCATCAAATGTGATAACATATGTAGAGTGCTTAAGAAGTTTAAAGCATTATAATAATGCTAGTGATTATTGTTATTAGCAACCTTATGCATATGTATATATAAACATGAAAACAGGTGAGGATTAGGGAATACAAATCAGTTTTCAGATTAAGGGAGCCCAGATTGCAAGTCCTTTCTTTGACACATCCTGGATGTGTGACCCTGGACAAGTCATTACCTTTCAGTTCAATTCTTTTTTTTTATTTTAATTTATTTCATTTATTTATTTCTTTTAGGCAATTGGGGTTAAGTGACTTGCCCAGGGTCACACAGCTAGTAAGTGTCAAGTGTTTGGTCTGAGGCCAGATTTGAACTCAGGTCCTCCTGACTCTAGGGCAGGTGCTCTATCCACTGCATCACCTAGATGCCCCATTCAATTCTTATTAAAGCGTGAAGATCTGTATTTGTCCAGTTTCTTCCCTGGGAGTTCCCTGTATCATCCATAAAATCACAATTACCTTACAGAGAAGGAAAATATTAAAAAAACCCAAAATATTAAAAATGGAAAATATTTAAATATTTTAAAAGTTGCTATGCAAATGTAATATATTATTAGTGAATGCTCAAATATATTTTGAAAAATATGATTAAAAAGAGTGCCAGATCTGAACCCATGAGAACTTTGTGAGGCAGTATATAAATTGAGTTTTTATTATCTAGCAGTTAATTTCAGGTATTTCTTCACTCTGCCCCAACCCCCTCAAAGAAAAATACTTTTGCCTTCCTCACATAACAGCAGAAGAATCTCCTATTCTTATGCTTTTAGACTTGGAAATTAACATTTTTAATAAAACTAAAATATTAATTGATTATGTATACATATAAATATGTTTGTGCACTCATATATGTACATATATACATATATATTACATACATACAATATATACATATATTCCTATATGCAGATATATAGGTATGTAAGTAGATGGGTGAGACACAGACAGAGACAGAGACAGAGAAAGGAGGGAGGGAGGGAGGGTTGAGATAGGGATAGGACTGTGAGAAGGTGGGTAGCTGAAAATCCTTAAGACACTTCAAAATTTAAAAGGTCTTTTGACAAAAAAGGAAGAGACTTGGCCAAGATCAAGGCTGAGGCATCTCCTTCCCACCAAGGCTGTGCTAGAAAGCCACATTTATTCCAATTTCTGAAATAAATCATGGAGTGGAGAAATTTTCTCACCCACAGATCCCAGATTCTTATGCAACTTCATTCCAGTTTCAAGGCCATTTTCCACTTAGTCTAATACCTATGGCTGAATTTATTGATTGGACATCTTATCCCTTTAACTGGGTTAGAAGTGAGTAATCACTTCATCATTCTACCATTATGTACATATATGTACATATACATATGTCTTTGTGTTTACATACATATGTGTATACATACATACACACGTATGTAAATACATACATATATTTGTGAATATGCGTAGATGTGAAGCTCTAAAATTAACAAAACACCTTTCTTATATCACTTTGAAATGAGTTTTGTAATGAGTTCATTGTACAAATGAACAAACTGGGTCTTCAAGAGGTTAAGTGATTTGACTGAGGTCACATGACATAACTAATAAATGTTAGGGTTTAGTCTCAAACCCAGGTCCTTTTATGCAAAGTCCAAGGTTCTTCCTACTATGCAATGCTGTTAACAACAAAATATACTTAATATGTACTTAACATACTTAAAATATACTTTATACTTAATATACTTAATATATACTTAATATACTTCTGGTTATATTTATCACTGATAACCACCTTTAACAGAAACACTTTCATATTGTTTAACCCAAATGAACACTCTAATAACTTCTTCTTTTGGTTTAATTTTGTACCCAAAAGTTTCTTTGTTCTTAGGTTACTGATTTGTAATGCTAAAAAAAAAATCACCAAAATATTGCCAATGGATTCAAGAAATAGAATATTATACAGACCAGAGAAAAGCATTTCTATTCCTGTTACAATTAGAAAAGAGAAAATCATAAATTTAGCTAAATCAAAGGAATGTATTAAATTTCTATGGTAATGAAAGCACACATGTACATACATACAAATTAAACTTCAAATTCAATTTCCTATTTTGGTGGCACATTTTTCTTATTGATTATCAATACTAGCAGTCTGTCTTGATACCCCTTAAGAAATGAAAAATGAAATTTCATTTCAAAATGAAAATCAAGGTTAGTAGAACAGAAGCAAGTCTATTTGAACAAATACACGAAAAGATGTAACTCTAATTACATAACCAACTCATGTTCATCTCTGCAAAATCCATTATGTTATTTGGTGATGTGGGAGGCATGAGGGCAAGAAGGAAGATGAGGCTGGAAAGGAGGCATTTCATCTAAATAACTCTGACCTGAATAGAATTTTCAGGGTTGGAACCTTTTTTTTCCTTCAATCTAATAATGTTGTCACCCTAAGGTGACTCTATTTTACATAAAAATGTACCCTGTTTAAGCAATGTTTATCTCAGGAAAATCTTACTATTAAATCATTTACAAGGATGTCTTGAGGAACAGATTATATTCAGTAACAAACAAGCCATGTATAAAGAAATATATTAATAATAATAATACAAAAATTTACAAATACTTAAAATATGTCAGCATTTATATACACATATATACATACACACACACACACACATATATATATATATAATATATATATACTCATACACATTTCTCTTCCTTTGAATGATTCTTTTTTTCTTTTTTTTTTTTTCAAACTCTCCTCTTTACCTAACCTCTCTGTTTCAGGTATAGAGTTTCATCAGGTGTTATGGCAGCTGAACTATTGTATGTTATTTGGATGAAAGCGCAAACTCCATTCTAAAACATTACTAGCATTCTACTACAATGACAAGACATTTATTGGTTTCTGTTCTTTCACTATAATATTAGAAATTGCATGGGCCTCATTCCTTCCATATACCCAGCTATTTGGTATAGTTAGATGTTGTAACTGAGCCTATTCTCCCCTCACATTTCACTCATAAAACAAGACTGACAAGCCCTGTGTAAGATGAAATCTGAATTCACCTTTGGGGGATTAATAAGTAGCCATTAGAGTCTACTCTTCTCTTTCATTGTTATATCTTCATTTCAGTGGTTGAAAGCTGTGTCATGTCCCCTTGGCAGAGAAGAAATTTCAAATCGTGCATCATGACAAAATGTTTCAAAAAAGAAAAATAGGTTTCAGAAAATACATCAGCCAATCAATACATTTCCAACAGTGACCAGCTTAATCACCCTACCCTCACGACAAAAGAGACTCAATTGAAATGCTGTCCTGCCTCTCTGCCTTCAAAAATTCAAAATCTGCTCAACAAAACATTGACCGCTTTACAGAAGTGGCTAGATCTGGGAAACCAAGTATTGACTTACAAACGAAGGCATTGCTAGGCTAGCCAGAAGGCCCAAATGCTTATGCTTAAGAGTAATCAATAAAGAGTTCTTATTCACAGCTTTATCTATTTATTTCTGTCAGATGTCTCCTGGTGATTTTTTATATCCTAGAAATAGTAAAAGTGCAGGGAGGGTGAGTTAGATGTCTCTTAGATGAAGAGTCTAGTTGACTTCAAAAAGGTCTAAAAAGTAACAAGATTCAGCAGAACAAAAAGTACCACCTTCCACACTTAAGAGCATAAATGCCTCACAAGACACGTAAGGATGCCCATGGAAGGTGGGGCAAGTCAGAGTCAAAATCAATAAATATTTATGAAGTACCTACTATGTACCAGACATTCTGCTAAGCCTGGGGATACAAAGGAAGTCATAAGAGATTCCCTGCTCCCTCCCCTCAAAACCCACAATCAACTCACAATCTAATGGGGGAAAACAACATATAGAAAAAGACTGAAAAGGGGAGTTGGGGGTAAATAACCTGGCTGGGGAGTGAAATGGTGAGGGGTCCTGTTAAATTCATGCATCCAGAGTGGTAAATGATTGTTATTGGAGAATAATGAGTTTCTAGAGTTGGTGAAATTCAGAAAAGTAACCAGGAATGGTGGGAAATGATGAGGAGAATTCCCTGGGTGCCATCCTTAAATGAAAGAGGATTGTGGAGGAACTCCCAGATGTTCACATCCCACTCTCCAACCAGAAGGAGGGAGGGAGGGGCTCATTCTTTAGTGGGAATCATGTTGTATTTCATGCATCAGTTGCCCATATTTTCATGAACTAAATCCTAAGAACCTTCATTTTGCAAATTCAAGTAACTTTTTTTGTTTCCTTTTCATAATGACCAGACTATAGCTTAGTGAAGGCCAAGCCAAGTTCAAATATGCATGTATATATGATCTCCTGTTAATGTCTAGACTATTCGACAAAGTAGCACCAATTCTTATTCAGTATTATTGAAAGAACACTGTCCTAAGGGTCCATGAGAACCATGTTCAGGTCCTAGCTCTGACCCTAACTAGCTATGTTACACTGGAGAAAATGCATAACTTTTCTACACCTCAGAATTTTCATTTTTAAAGTGATAACAACACTTGGGTCTACCTGACTCATAGATCAGGGAAGTATTTGTCAACTGCAAAGCTCTGTTTAAATATGGATTATGATAAATTTGAAGAGAACCTTTAAAAAATTCTTCCATGTGAAACATTAATATTTCTAACTCCACACACTGGTCCTAGGATTACAGACATTTCAGAATGCAAATATGTCCTTTGCAAGAGACTGGACCCTTGACTCTTAGCCCTCACCGGGCTCATGAATGTTTGTTGTCACCTCTTGCCTGGAAGTTATTATTGCTACTCAGTGACTGTTCTCTTCAATGAATGCATAGTTTAGTTTTTGTTTTATTTTTTAGAACAAAGAGTTGGTGGGTCTGTAAAACAAGAATTATATAAATAACAATTTCTGCTGATACATATATCTAGTTTACACATTTTGTCAGTGGGGACTGTCCTTTCTCCCTTTTCTCAAAAAATGGTAAGGGTTTTTCTTCAGTAATAGTAATAGAAAGAATATTGGACTTAGAGACAGGAAGGCCTGGATTCAAATCTTGCCTTTGATAGTAAGTATGTGGCGCTGTTCAAGTCAGTTCAGTCAATAAACATTTATTAAATGCTTAGTGCACTGTGCTAAGGGCTGGGGATATAAAATGAAGCAAAAGACATTTCCTGCCCTTGAAGAGTTTATGGGATAAAGGGGGAGATTGCAAGGAAACACTGATATATAAATCAGCTATACGCAGGATAAGTACGAAATGATTAGAAGATGGAAGGTGCTAGAATTAGGAGGGGTTGGGAAAGGTTTCCTGTAAAAAATAGTAATTTAGCTAAGACTTAAAGGAATCCATGGAAGCCAGGAAGCAGAGATGAGGAATGAGAATATTCCATGCATGGAGAAAATGCCCAGAGCAGAGAAGTAGAGTGTCTTATTCAAGTCAAACTGGCCTTTTTTTTCCTTATAAATCAAATGAGAATGATAATAGCACCTGTCTTACAGTAAGTCACAAGGATCAAATGAGATAATGCTTGCAAAATGTTTTATAAACTTTGCAATGCTATATAAATGTCAATTATTGGCTATCATGGAGTCAGACAGACAGGTTCAAATCCTGTTGTTGACACATACTGGCTGTGCAATAGTGAGCAAATCACTTACGTCTTAGTGACCTAGACAACTCTCAAAGATTATAAGTTTCAGAGCAGTTGTGAATTTGCAAAAATGGAAGTTTCCACAATAGAAATCCCTTATACTAAGTCTGGAATGAAAAGCTGGGAGTGGGGAGGGGAAGAAATAAATAATAGAACCTTTAAAAATGTTTTCTGTTATTAGTCAAGCCAAATTGAATAGCCTAATAGAGTGTACCTGGAAACTGTTTATTGTGAATGCGATTTATATCTGAAGATTCCTTCACACTGTAATAGGATATTTTGTGCAGTAGCTGGAAGTATAATGTTTCCATGGATATTTTGAGAATAAATGTTTCAAGGGTGAAAAGAGAAAGCCCATGAATCTCAGGGTCACAGCCTTTGGAGGAGAAATCCTCTCTGATTCCCTAAATATTTGTAATGGAAAGTTATGTCACTGGTGACAGAAACAGCAGTCTTTTGTTTGAGAGCTACTATCAGCCATATTTCATAGGCTTATAGAATTGGAGCTGGAAGGAATCTTAGAGATCATTGACTATAACCTCCTTATTTTACAAAGGAGGAAACTGAGGCCCAGAGATTTTAAGTAACTTGCCCAGGGTCACAGGGCTATTGTTGGAAAAACAGGATTTGGACCCAGGTCTTCCTGACTATCTATTTACTAAACTGCTTAATAGAAACCAAGTTCTAAACATGATATATTTGATACACAATGGTATTGGGCTGGAATATTTTCAGAAATCTGTTCCGAAGAGAAAAACTCTGCTAATTGGTTAGAAGTCATCACTTCACTTCTTGGTATAATTATTATAAAAACTGTTATAGTAACAAGACATTTTGTTTCAAACCCTCAAAAGTTTGCTTTCTATTGGTTTGTCTTTTTCAGCCTGTAGATTCCTCATACTAGAAAAATGCAAGCGCACATGAGCACTTGTGGGTACACACAAACATACAACACGCGGGAGTGAGGAGTATAAAGAACAGGAAACAAAAAATAAAGAGGATGCATTTGACCTGAGTTTTGAAATAAGCTAGGATTTCCAAAAAGTGGAGATGAGGAAGTAGAACTTTTTATTCGTGCTTCTGCACTCAATGCAAAAGCACTGAGAAATGCCACGTAATGGAACACTATGTAGGTCTTTTGGCTGGAATATAGAATATCTAATGTATATGATTATGAAAAAAACTCTTTCAAGCAAATATTAAAACTTTTTATGCTTTTAATATCTGAGTATGAATCCCAGTTCTCCTTTATACCTGCTTTTTGACATTGGATAAATTATCGAAACACTTTGGCCTCCCTTTTCCTCATCTGTAAAATGAGAGGGGTTGAACTAGATGATTTTTTAAAATAAATTTTATTTATAAATTCATTATTTACACTATCTATATTTCCTATTATATTCTTCTTCCTGCATCTTTTATAATAAAATACAAAGAAAGGAAGGTGAAAAATAAAACTTCCACAAATATAAGCAACATCACAAAGTTTAATGTCATACGCAGTTATCTCAGAGCATGTGTAGCAGAGATATCTTCTAATACTTCTTTTTAGGGCCGGGTTTGGTCACTATAATTCCAAAGCATTTACTTTCAACTGTTTGATTGTTATTGTTCTTTCCATTTCCATCATTATGGAATAGAAAAAGTTCTCTTAGAGCTTGACTTCAAAACCTACAATCTGCACACAAACACACACACTTTCATGGCTATGGGTATCCATGCCCTCTACAGATGTAGTTCACACTCCCTCCCCCTCCACAATTTCTTTGGTTATCATCATCAGCTGTTGTAGTAAAGCAAGCAAATAAAAATCATCAACTGGCAGACAGTTCTGGTGGTGATGAGCCTTTCTGAACTTGGCAGGGTTAGTTCTTGGATGTCATGCACATGGTTAGTCACTGGACTCGTATACAAAGTCATTGTAATTCAGTAAGATTTCTTAAAGCTTGTGATCCACCAGCATCTACTTTTAGAATTTAGGACAGGGGTTTTCAACCTGGGATCTGTGGATGATGCACAGATATAGACAGACAGACAGACAGAAAGATAGATAGATAGATAGATAGATAGGTAGATAGATAGATAGATAGATAGATAGATAGATAAATGGATGGATGGAGAGAGAGAGAGACAGAGAGAGACAGAGAGAATGAGAATATGGAAAGTTAACTGTATTTCAAAATAATTGATTTCCTTTATAATCTTATATATTTTACCTATTTAAAAACATCATTGTGAGGAGAGGTCCAAAGGCTTCACCAAACTACCAAGAGGGTCCATGACAGCAAAGGTTAAGAACTCCTGTTCTAGAATCACCTAAATGCCACAGCAAGACATTAGAACAGGAATATGATGGAGGAACAAGTATTTTCTTTAAAATACATTGTCCAGAAAGAGGGCTCAATGGCATCATGGTTAGAAGGCTAGATTTGAAGTCAGGAATAACTGCATTTCAACCTTTGATTGATGATTGTTTGATGATTACTAGCTTATATAACTGGATAAGTCACAATTTCTATAAGTCTTTTTCCTACTACAGAAGGGAACCTCAGAGGACATAGTCAAACTCCCTGATTTTACAATCAAGGAACAGGTATAGGGAGGTTATATAACTTACCCAAGGTCATATCAATACTAAATGGCAGAAGCAGCATTTGAACACAGGTCCTACGACTCCAAATCCAATGCTCTTTTTATTGTTTCCTCTCCAATTTGGTTAATTATAATACTCTGACAGAATTGGTGGGAGGATCAAATAAGATATTGCATGTAAAGAACCTTACAAATCTTAAAATACCGCATAAATATGAAGTATTATTATTATTATTATTGAACATGTATTGACTCCAATTTTCTCAGGAAGGTCATAAACTGCTCCTAAGTAGACAGCAAGTTCAGAGAATGTATTTCTATTGTTTCTATGCTGGTGTACCATTCAATCATTGCAATTCAGACACATTAGAAATACAATATCCTGCGTCCTGAGTGAAGGATCTTAGTCCCAAAAGTGAGACTGTCTCTAATTGAGAGGAGAGGACCTGCAGCTAAAATGAAATTTAACTTGCTGCATTACTGGTTGGAAGATTTAAACAATTAGTGATAGTCACCATGACCCTAAAAGATGACATCATCATCTTGTGTGGGTGATGGAAATGATAATTGTCAGACAAAAAGACTTGATGAGTGGAAGAATGAATACTACCCATCTGTTCTCCTGGGTCCCTATAGTGAGTGATTTGGAGATGCATAGGAACAAAATTAATTTAACTTTGACTTAAAGGCAATTGGGAATGCACCATATGAAGGAGAGGAAAGGAAAGGGAGGCAGGCAGCCCCAGCAAATTTTGCAGTAAGATATGTGTCTTAAACATAGTGCTTAGCTTGGACCAATTGAGGAAAAGGCGGGGAGGCATAAGCTGAATTTGCAGGAGCATAAATTTATTTCAAGATATTTTTATTTATTTTGTTTTGCTTTTTCACCTCTTGAATATCTGCTGACAACTGGCATTGGGTAAGTACAATCCTCACACCCTCAAAGCAAACTGTGTAAAAAAATATGCTCAGGATAAAATAAAGAAAAGTGACATTATTCCCAGGAGAATCTCATAACTCCTTCTGTCTTTTTAAATTTTAACATTAAGAGAAGAAGAATAAAATCTACCAGGAGACCATATGGGGATGATAACATTTTAGCACAAAAAACTTGGAACCATAAGATTAAAATGTAATGTGGTAATCAAATCATCTAAAAATTTAATTTTACTTGATGTGTACCAAGATTAACCAGGTCCAGCAGTGGGACAATATGGAATTTTAAGAGTTACTTGCTACTTAAGTGGAAGCAATGTATTGTATTTGAAAGTTTGCAAATGAGATATAATAAACAGTCCTATAAGGAGTGAGAACACACATAAATCTGTGTTTTCTATCTAAAAGAATCCATCTCTATTGATCCTTTAACTTAATTTGCTCTGACTGATTCAATTTTCAAAGCCAGTAAAGCACAACTTTGTTTAATTTTATTAGTTCATGTGCAATCTTTCATAGATCTAAGGATACCCATGTGTATATATATGATATACACACATGTATTTATACATATATACACATATATACATACAGACACATGTTTATATATGTATAAACTCACACATGTTTATACATATATATTATATATGCATATGTATACACAATTTCATGTGGATATGCATAAGTATTTCTTTGTGTATTTTTAGATTATTAACTATAATTTGGATGGACTAAACCGGCTGTGATTTGTCTTTCAGATCCAAATTTTCAGTACAAAAAATCATGGAATTGTGAAATCACAAAGCAGCCTCAGGGTCCATCTACTACAAAACATACGTTAGGAAGAATTCTTTCTACAATCAATTTATCCAGAAAGTAGTCATCTAGCCTCCATTTTAAAACCTCAAATAAACAGGATCCAATTGTCTCCTAAGGTAGCCTATTTCAGGCATGGCTAGCTCTAATTGTTAAGATTTTTTTTTTCCTGACATCTATCTTAAATGTGTTTCTTTGCAACTTTTTAAATGGCACCTCGTGCTGCCCTGTGTGTCAAACAGAACAAATTCCTTCTCCATGTAGTGGCCCTTCCAATATTTGAATACAGTTGACCTGTTCAGGCTGCATATTCTCTTCTCCAAGCTAAACATCCCCTGTTTCTTTAACCAATCAACATGTACCTGGGACTCTTTTTGGATATTCTTCAAAATATAAATGTCCTTTCTAATATACAGAGCCCAGACATAAAGACCATAATCCATATGTGGGTTGACCAGGACAGAGTAGAGCAGGACAATCACCTCTACTTTCCTGAAAGATATGTCTCCCTTAAATACAGCCCAGGATTATATTAGCTTTAATGAGAATGATTGACAATTTTAAAGACCTGAAGGCTGTTGTGGATTTGTCAGGATTTTCCAAAGTAAAAGTCACATTATTTCAATGAAATGACCAATGAGAATGAAACTTTTTTGCAGATAAAAATAAATTCTCTCCAAATACAGAGTTTTCCAGATTAACAGAACAGGAAGCATTTTGCAAAATTTCTAGAATAAGCCAACAAAATGAGAAGAATTTTATGTTTATGAGACAATTTGTCTTGCTTATTCTTTTTAGCCTTATGGAGCCTTTCTCCATCAGGAAGAAAAAGCAAAAGCAAAAGGCAAAAGCAAAAATAAGAAAAAAAAAAGCTAGCTTCTTTCTTGAACAGAAATCGTTCCACACTCAGCTCCCGAGCTACATATAGCTTTCTGTAAAGGAATTTAGGATCTGGGGTCAACTTGGTATTGCCCCTTCCTCAAAACTTCCCCGAGTGAAAACTCTTCTGATAATTCCCTCAGTGCATCATGTCATCCAACTGGGTTCTACACACATACACACACACACACACATACACACACACACACACACACACACACACATACACACAAAGACCCTTTCTACACAGGGTAATTTAAAAATTCTCTATCAGTTCCTCTGGCATAGGTAATGCTCAGAAGAATCCATATAATTTCCTCCAAGTCCTTCATACCAAAGGGCATCTGAAATTCTCCCATGGATCTTTGCTATTACACGGACAAGCCAAATGGAATAGCAGACTCAGCCATCAGGACAAGAAAAGTTGGCTCAGTTAAAGAAGTAGCACAGATTAGGAGCTTCTCGTGGTTTTAAGGCACAAGACATTCTTGCCCTAAGAAGCTATAGGGTATTTTGCTTTCATAAAAAAAAATCAATATAGGTCCAAGAAATAAATACAAAAAGAACAACACATTTCTACTAAACAATAACAATGTAGTGGTTCCAAAGTTATCACAGTAACAGCATCAGTTCTTATATGGGACTCAATAATATAGAATGAAACTTTCTAATACCAGGAATTGTAATGGTAAATTAGTTGTAATATAACACGTAAAGGAAAAAGCAATAATTCCCTAGATTGAGAAGTCATGGATGGATGGTATACCAAACTATATTTAGTGGATACTACAAGTTGATGTCACTAAACAATAAATCATTATCTCCCTGACCTCAATTCATATTGATATTATATTTTTTAGAAATATTGATAATCTAAGTATTGTCTTCTATTTCCCATATATTCCTTAGGGAGAAATAACAAAGATCTGATCTTTTCAGTTTTTTGAATCCTCTGGAATTTTCTAGCGCAAGAGCAGTTTTGAGGCTATAGTAGTTATTCTACATATATTTTGATTTTTAACCATATTTTGACAAATGGTCTAACATAGACTTCAAATACCTCAATGTTGAAATAAGGATATAAGTATGAGTCAAGACTTAGGTTTGTATTCTACACAGGCCTATGATCTCTGCATTTGCATGATCTGAACAGCTGCATCTTTGCTGCAGATTTGTGTTTCTGAGTCCCTCCATTACTGCTTTTTTTTTCCCTACATCTCAAGAAACCTTTGCCAATTTACTTCTACCTAACTCTTTTATTTCTTAATTTTCAACTCTTTTCTTCTGCTTTTTTCTCAGATTTGGAATTTCTCACTCATTGTAAGAAATCTATTTTTTTTTCTCCAAGACCAATTTAAATTTCAAATGCACTAGGAAGTTTTCTTGTGAGGTTGAGGATGTAATGGGACAATATTAAAATTTAATCACTCTCATGAACAACAAAAAGGCAAAATAAATTTGTTCAGAGTAAATGATCCTTGAAAATAGAGACTATAATCCCTTGTCCAGGAGAGGCTAAGTCTAGTGGGGTACTTGGGCTCACAAGCTCTGAACTGAACTAGGACTAAAGATCAGGTATCAGCACTGAATCAGGTTCATCCCTTTGCAATTCTCTGATGACATTTATCACTGCTCTTCTCTTTTTTAATTTCACCTTTATATGATACAGTACATAAATGTCCTCTTTGAGCCTCTCCCTTGTCCGTTAGAAGATCATTGACTTCAATTTCTTGAAGACTGTATTGTTCCATTACATGAAACCATACAATGTCACCAGAGGTATATTGGTATTAAGAAAGGAGGAACTTTGTTTCAAGGAGAAGTTTGGGAGGGACCTTTAAGACAACTTTGAAATTTCCCAAGGTAATTCAGCCTATATCTTCCTACTTAATTTCAGACCTAAATAATTTACCATTTTGAGTTTCAGAACATAAATATACACATATATGCACATACATGTATATATGCATACATATATTGATAAAGATGGATAGGGACAGTAATAGATATGGGGTGTGTGTGTGTGTGTGTGTGTGTGTGTAAGAGAGGGAGAGAGAGAGATTGTGGAGGTAGAGATGGTAGAAGTAGAGATTGTATCAAATATTAACTAAAAAGTCACATTCTGGTAGTATGTGTTAAATCAGTGGAAGCTGTCGAGACTTACTGTCAGGGCCTTTTGGTCTTATGATATGTAAGTCTCATAGAAGTTCCAGACATTCCCAGAACACCAAATAAAGCTCTTAGCTTTTAGATGATGTGGGCACGTTAGCTTTAAACTTACTGACAACTTGGAGGAGATTTGGATATATTAATGAACTAACCCCATGGTAACAGGAATAAGAGTTAGTCTATTCCCCACACTTTAAAAATGAGAACTCAAACTCCTGTCCCCACCTCTACCCCCTTCACCCCAGCAATCTTCCATCTCCATCAGGTCAATTTGCTTAGTTGCTATTTGTCTTTAGTTTTGTTTTGTTTTGTTTTTGGCAATTGGGGTTAAATGACTTGACCAGGGTCACACAGCTAGTAAATGTCAAGCATTTTGGTCTGAGGCCGGATTTGAACTCAGGTCCTCCTTACTTGAGGGCCGGTGCTCTATCCACTGCACCACCTAGCTGCCCCTTGTCTTTGGTTTTCAAAGAGGACTAAGGACATCACAGGGTGATGCCTTGATTCCTTTAGACTTAAATGAAGCAGAGTTACACAAAATCATCAGCCGCACTTTCTCTTCCAGGGTCCCCAAAATCCAGGAGCAGGACAAAAGTCAGAATGACTAGCAATAGTCCAGGATACAGTGAATATATTGGCAATGTGGCTGACAGACCAAGTTCTAAGCACTCCATAGGGCCTGTTTCAGTCACCTTCAAGACCATTGGAAAAAATGTTCCCATCTGCACATTCTGCTAGAGGAAGTCTTCACAAGCTCAGGGTAGATACCCCCCTAACTCAGCAATGGGTTTGAGGCCCATTGTTTATCCTCAACCTGCTTTAGCTTATCTGCAGAGATGGTTTACCTGGCTATGGCCACTGCACATTCTACAGCTTCTTGGAGCTACAGGTAAGAGTTGGGCAAAGGTGGATGAACATCCCTGAAAAGAGCTCAGCAAGCCCTCATACCAGAGGTACTAGTCCTCCTTGAATAGCCCACATACCCTAATACATGCTTCCCCACTTTCCCAACTCTAAGCCGCGGTTAGGTAAGGGATACTCTCTTCCTCTCCTCCTCCCCTCCTCTTCCTCACATTGCCTGCCTTCCTTTATCATCCTATCCCCTGTACCCTCATTGGCTGCCTCTGAACTCCTCTTCACCACTTGTCTCTGTACTTTCTATTCTGTTTACCTCCAATCTCTCTGTAATTATTAAAATGTGATTACAGCCTTTTTCTCACTACCACTATGGTCTTTCCTGATGAATACCCAGAGGATGTCTTTTTTAAATTATTATTGTTTTTCTCTATTTTTTGTTTTAATTTTTTTGGTAAATGGTATTTTATTTTTTCCAATTACATGTAAAGATAGTTTTCAATATTCATTTTTATAAGATTTTGCATTTCAAATTTTTTCTGCCTCCCTCTCCTCCCCAAGATGTCAAGCAATATGATATAGGTTATACATGTGTAATCATGTAAACATATTTCCATATTAGTCATGTTCTGAAAGAAAAAACAGAACAAAAGGGAAAAAAATCACGAAAAAAAACAAGTGAAAATAGTATGCTTCAATCTGCATTCAGGGTCCATTGTTCTTTCTCCGGATGTGGATAGCATTTTCCATCATGAGTCTTTGGAATTATCTTGCATCATTGCATTGCTGAGAAGAGCTAAATCTATCATTGTTGATCTTTACACAGTGTTGTTGTTTGTTACTGTGTACAATGTTCTCCTGGTTCTACTCACTTCAGTCAGCAACTGTTCATGTAAGTCTTTACAGGATTTTATGAAATCTGCCTGCTCATTGTTTCTTATAGTACAATAGTATTCCATCACATTCATACACCATAATTTGTTCAGCTCAATTGATGGGCATTCCCTCAATTTCCAATTCTTTGCTACCACAAAAACAGTTGCTATAAATATTTTTGTACGTGTAGGTCCTTTTCTTTTTTAATTAATTAATTTATTTTTAGTTTTCAACATTAACTTCCATAAGCTTTTGAGTTTTAAATTTTCTCTCCCTCACCAAGACAGCATGCAATCTGATATAGGCTCTACATATACATTCCTATGAAACATATTTTCACATTAGTCATATTGTAAAGAAGAATTAGAACCAATAGGAGGAAACACAAGAAAGAAGAAAGAAAACAAAACAGAAGAAAAAAGAGCAAGTAGTATGCTCCAATCTGCATGCAGACTCCATAGTTCTTTCTCTGGATGTGGACAGCATTTTCTGTCATGAGACTTTTGGAGATGTCTTAGATCCTTGCATTGCTGAGAAGAGCTAAGTCTATCAAAGTTAGTCATTGCACAATGTGGCTATTATTGTGTACACTGTTCTCCTGGTTCTGCTCACTTCACTCAGCATCTGTTCATGTAAGTCTTTCCAGGTTTTTCTGAAATCTGCCTGCTCATCATTTCTTATAGTACAATAGTAATTCCGTCACATTCATATATCACAGTTTCTTTAGCCATTCCTGAATTGATGGACATCCCCTCAATTTCCAATTCTTTGCTACCACAAAAAGAGCTGCTATAAATATTTTTGTACATGTAGGTCCTTTTCCTTTTTTATGATCTTTTTGGGATACAGATCTAGTAGTGGTATTGCTGGATTAAAGGGTATGCACAGTTTTATAGCCCTTTGGGCATAGTTCCAAATTGCTCTCCGGAATATTTGGATCAGTTCACAACCCAATTCATAATTTCATAAATGAATTATCAATTTACATGTCTGCTAATTTTCACTGGACAAGGAGTTCACATTTGGAGCGCCAGAAGCTAAATCAATCATCTTAGACAGTCTAATTGTATGATTCTTAGCACCCTTTGACCCTTTTCTTCTATTGTGTTACCATCACCACAGAAGAGGAAGTAGACCACTCAGAATTGAGGGCCATTTTGTATTTTACTTTGTTTCATGGGTTGACGTAATCAAATGATTAATCACCAAGAGCCCAGCCTACTGATGATGAGGTTTTCTGTATTAAGCTAGGCTGATCTAAGGGAACATGAATGGAATCTATTGCCATCAGTGAACGGCAGCATAACAGATCACTCAGCTAGTGGCAACATTAAGACTTAAAGTTCCCTGATGATCAGTTGAAAGATCTTTCTATTGCACCAACCAATCCCGTGTGCTCAAATATGTCCACTAATGACAACTTTCAGTAATTGTCTCACATAGTGAGCACAGCTGTCAACAAAGGTAAGAATATTCTTTTGTGGATATTGCCATATATTATTGCTTTTGGTGCACATATATGCACAAGCTTATACCGACAATATTTTGCTTCCTAATGATAATGAAACCAGAATCAGGGAAAGGAATCTCCTACTTAAACTTATAAATGTGTGCTACAAAAAGCTGTGATTAGGGTGAGAATAGTCTTCTATCTTTCAAATAACAAAATGCAAACATATAGCCCCCTTATTTGCTTTGCAGGCAAATGCAGATTGGAGAATAGTTTCTGAAAGTTCCCTTTGCAGTGAGATTAACAAGTACCTTTGTGTGAGAACAAGGTAAGTTGTACAGCATGGAAATACAAATCAATTATTTTTGACCTAACACTAGCCAGAAGCTGTACTGCTAATTAAAGGGCTGAACTCAGGGCTCCCTCTGCTACAGCTCATTAAAGAGTTCATCACAAATGTTAAAAAAAAAAAACTCAGGATAAGCAAATTCCAGAGCATTACTATTGAGAGAAGGCAGATGTCTTTCTGGTTAGGATTACCTAGAATTCAAGAATGAAAGAAATAAGAGAAATATTACTTGGGAAAGGAGACAGGATAGGAAGAGGTCATCATATAAGATTCCCCAATGACTTCAATTGACATATTACCAAGGGATAGCTCAATGTCAAACAAGTAGGTGAGCCAGTTCACCTTGGTTCACCTATTGAATTCATTGTGTGTTTCTTTTTTCTATTCATGATTTTAGAGCAAATATTCAGTTCATATGTTATTAATCCTCCCTGTGGAAAAAGACCAAAGGATTTTACTGAACTGAAAACTCAATGGGAGACAACATTGTGATGAGGAAGGCAAAAAGAAGGAGAGGGGGGGAAGTTGGTATAAACTTGAACTATATTAATAGAAATATAACATTTGACACAAGGGAGGTTATCAGCACTTAATATGCCCTGGTCATTTCAAAACTGGATAATTGTGTCTGATATTAGGTAGCTAGGTGACACAGTAGATAGACTATTAGACTTGGAGTCAGGGTGACTTGAGTTCAAATCCAGCTACAGATGCTTATTAGCTGGATGCTTTCATATGAGTCACTTGATTTCTTTAAGCTTCAGTTTTCTTATCTGTAAAATGGTGATAATAATCACTTTTACCTCATGAGATTGTTGTGAGGATCAAATAAGATAACAAATGTAAAGTGCTTTGAAAACCTTAAAGGATAGTAAAAGCATTTATTATTGTTATTAGTATTGTTATTTTAAAAATACAGAAGATGAAGAGTATCTAGAGGAGGATGAAGAGGATGAAGATGAGATTCTACACCATATCATCCAATAAGAAAAAATGAGATTCTTTAGCCTAGAGATAAAAAGACATAGTAGCAAAAAAGACAGCTTTCAGGGCAGCTAGGTGGCACAGTGGATAGAGCACCAGCCCTGCAGTCAGGAGTACCTGAGTTCAAATCCGGTCTCAGACCAAACACTTGACACTTACTAGCTGTGTGACCCCGGGCAAGTCACTTAACCGCAACTGCCAAAATAAAAGAAACAAAAAAAAAAAGACAGCTTTGTTCAAGGTTATTAAAAAGGTTTTTCACTGGACATGAGATAATACAGGGCAGAACTAGAATCAAGTTACATAAATTACATGGAGACACATTTAATCTTAACATAAGGAAAACTTCTTAGCATTTGGGATTTTTCCAAAATGAAATGTTTTGTCTCTGAAAGAAGTGTGTTAATCTTGGTCCTGGAGAAAATATAATGAAACACTCTAGCCTCCTCAGTAAAGAGGTGGTGGACTACAGGAGTAGAATGTTATACACAGCGCAATATTCCATCATCGTATTGACTGCTTTTCTTTGTTGCTTTTCATTGTCATAAGGGAGGGCAGGATTTGGGAGCAAGCTCTATATAGAGAAGACTGTGATGTCAAGAAAGGAATGAAGAGAAATAGAGAAGAGTAAGAAGGGAAGGAAGACAGAAAGGGGAGGGGAAAAAGGCAAGAAAGAAGAGGAGGAAGGAAGGAAGGAAGGAAAGAAGGAAGGAAGGAAGGAAGGAAGGAAGAAAAAGAAAGAAGAGACTAGAATAAGGAAGGAGATAAAAGGAGGGAGGAAGAGAGGAAAAAAGGAAGAAGGAAGGGATTGAGGGAGGTAGGAAAAGGAGGAAGGGATGCCAAACATCCTGAAAGAAGTGAATGTAACACTTCACAGAGTGCTTTACTGATTCACCAGGAAGGAAGATAATGGAAACAGATAGCTGGTCTCTTCCTTCTTTTTCAAAAGTACTGTAGTAGACTTATTCTCACCAAACACACAACACACTTTAAGAAACTGGTTGACAATATTGAATACTGTCTCTTATTAATGATGTTTTATTTACATTAGTTTTTCTTCCATCATTAGCAATATCCTCCTTTCTCTGTATTTAGTGACTCCTACCCTTTGGTTAGTTCCAGGTCAAGTGCCAGATTTCTTTGATTAACCCAGACCAAAGCAATTTGGCCTTCCTCTGACTTCTTAGAGTACTTATCTAGATTATTCATTTTACACTTGTAAAAAAGATAACATTTCATCATCTTTTTGTCTTATCTTCCCAACTAGGCTATAAACTTCCTTGAGGGAAAGGATTATGTCCCTTTTACTTTTGTACACCTGCCTGAGTGACAAACACAATGACTTCTGAGCAATAAGTGAAGTGCAAGGATATAAATAATTTTTAAAATATCCCTTTGTTAAATTGATAATAATCACTTTCAAAAGAATTGCTAATAAACAAAGGGATTAAAAACTAAAACATTTGAGGTACTTCTTTGTAGCTATAAAATTGGCAAAAAATTAAAAGTTTAAAGAGTAATTATAATTTTTAATTCAATAATCTAATTGTTGGAAGTATACACTAAAATATAATAAAAATAAACAAAAGAAGAAGTGTCTATTCCTAGATTTTTATAAAAGTATAATATGTAATTGCCAAAAGAACTGGGAGCAATCTAAGTATTAAACAATAGACAAATGATAGAATAAATTGTGGAACATTAGCCCAATTGAATTCAGATCAATTCCTAAGTAACACTGTTACTTAGGAAAATCCTATTTGTATTGCAGGTAAAGACAAGAGACAAAAATGAAACTTCACCTTCAAGGACCTTGATATGTTAGTGGATGAATTTGAACCCAGGTCTTGCTAGTTTTGAGGTCTGTCCACTCTCTACTATGCCATGTTTTTTTAATCAAAATGAAGATAAATTAAATTAATTAGTGAATATATGGCATAGAATTCTATTGCTAAATATTCCATAGCAGAATGCAAAGTTCTCAAGGTATTTGCAAGGAGATTTTGGATTGTATGTGCTACAGCTAAACAGATGCCCTCACCTACACAACTCTTAATAAATGAGGGTTGTTCAATTAGAAGTTAAATAAGAAATAGTAGGAATAAGAGAGAAATTGTTTAGAGTTGGCATAATCTAGACCCAATCAGTTGAGTATACAAATAGAAACTTATGAATGAGTCTTTTATAAATAATCTTTCCATTTAAATAATTATGCCATCCAGGTGAGTGAAGTTAAAAGAACTTCACTGTCTATTGTTGTGAAGATTTTTACACCTCTCTACAATAGACCCCTCTGCACACTGTTGTTCTTCTAGGGCTTTCCTTCTTGCCTTCTCTCTCTTATTTGTTTTTCTTTTCTGCCTCCTTCCCTTCCCTAGCCCATTCCACTATAATATAATAATATGATCTCAGTTTCTTACCTCTCTCCAACATCTAGTTGGCATAGTAGATAGAATACTGGGTCTGGAGTCAGGAAGATCTAAATTCAAATCCAGCCTCAGACACCTACTAGCTGAGTGGCCTTGACCAAATTATTTAACTTCAGTCTGCTTCAGTTTTCTCAACAGTAAAATGGGCATAATAGTACTTATCTCCCAGGGTTGTTGGGAGGATCAAATGAGATTTCTGTAAGACACCTAGCACAGTGCCTGGTATGTAGTAGCCACTTAATGAATACTTGTTTCTGACTTTTTCCTCTTCCCCAGCATCAGTATATACAAGTGTCTAAAGGGGCTGGGTCATACTAGGGAAGGGAAATTCAAGAAATAAGAGAAAACTATGTCCTGTCCCTTCTCTTCCACTCCACCTGCTGCATTCTCATCACAACTCAGTCATGGGCAAAAGCAATGAACACGACAAACTGAAAAGATGTAGAAAAAAATTGCTTTTCTTGGTCATCCACCGTTCTTGATCCAACATTTATTGTAAAGTACAAAAAGATTACAGCTAAACTTCTAAAACTTCTCAAACTGAATAATATCATGTGGGCTGCCCAAGGAAATTAGAAAGCATTATTGAAGATTATGAAATATTGGTCAAGAAACAATATATATATATACATATATACGTATATGTGTGCGTGTGTGTGTTTATATATATGAGAGAGAGAGAGAGAGAGAGTGTGTGTGTGTTTTTTCATTACCATTGCTAGTCAAAAGCAAGTGCTTCAGAAGAGATATATAGACTTAGGAAATGAAGTATGTGAAGGATGTGAGAACGGGATTTGGATTTCTTACCATGGCTCAAAATAGAAGAACAATGGTTTCCAGAACAGGGTTGGAGTATACCTAACCAGGGCTGGTTAAAAATGTACTTATCTAAAGTCTTTCAAATCTAAATAAAGGGGCATTAATTTTTTTTAAAAAAAGAGAGAAAAAAAAGAAAAGTAAGAGAGAAAAGTATCTGTGTTTATCTAATCAAACTATATTCACTAAGGAATAGGTACAATTTTGGAAGGAGAATGTAAGTGAAAATGCCCAGAAATTCATGCAAGACAAAATCCAAGAAAGGACCTATAATATCCATGGCTATAATATCCATGGCATCAGATAGCAGTGCACAAATGTAAAATTTTGCTAATAAACCCACTGAAATAATCCAGTAAGGTAAATTTAACTTCACAGGTATTGTTGAGATGAGGTGTGATGGCATTTATGCATGAAAAATGGCTCTGGAAGAATAAGACATTATTCAAAAAGGACAATGTAGATAAAAAGAGGTAGCTAGAGGGTATAATGGATGATTTGAGTTTGAATCCCACCTCAGATTCTAGTCTGACTACTTTGTACAAATCATTTAACCCCTCTCAGTCCCAGTAGACTCATCTATAAAATGGGGATAATAATAGTACCCTCCTCATAAGGTTACTGATAGAATTTACATGTAAAGTGGGTTTGGGATATGAATGCTAACTTTATTATGAAAAGGTATAGAGGGACCTTAAGTGGAGCTAGCGGCGGCGGCGGCGGGCAGGGCCTTGGGGAGCGGGGGAGCAGGAAGGAGCGCGGGGCGCAGCATATAGAACAGAATGCAGACCACGGGACCTCTCCTAATTTCTCCACCCCTGATCCGCTGCTGTACCAGGGGTCTGGTCAGGCCTGTAACTGCATTTGTCCTCAATAGGTCAGAGATCCGTTTTGAACAGCCCACTTCTAGCAGTACTCTGCTCCAGCTGGCCCGTCGGGAGTTCCAGACCAGTGCTATTTCCCGGGACGTCGACACAGCCTCCAAATTCATTGGGGTTGGGCCACCACGGTTGGTGTGGCTGGCTCGGGGGCAGGTATCGGGACAGTGTTTGGCAATTTAATCATCGGCTGTGCCAGGAACCCATCTCTCAAGCAGCAGCTCTTCTCCTATGCCATCCTGGGCTTTGCCCTGGATGAAGCTATGGGGCTCTTCTGTTTGATGGTAGCCTTCCTCATCCTTTTCGCCATGTGAGGCCTCTGGAGGGTCTCCTGCCTCCATCCCTCTGCTTTGACTCCAGCCCCAAGCCCCTTGCTGGAGTGTGCCGAGCTTTAACATTAAACACCATGTTTCTCTTAAAAAAAAAAAAAAAAGGTATAGAGGAAGAATAATATCACATAATAAGATTTTTTTCATGTGAGAGGGGAATTTGTCTCACAAATAAGTGATTGTTTTGTCAATAGGATGTTCTGATCATATGTATGAGTTGAAACAATAAGAGTGATATTTTTGTTTAAGAGCTCTAGAGCACAGTACAGAAACATGCACATTAAATAGCATTCTCATTTAAACAAATATTTTTTAAGCACCTACTTCATACCAGGCCTGTGCTAAGTGCTCAGGATATAAAGAAAGGGGGGAAAAAACCCAGTCCCTGCTCTCAAGGGAGCTCACAAACTAATAGGGGAAACAACATACAAACAACTATGTACAAACAAGATATTTAATGGATAAATTGGAGATAATCAATAGAAGGAAAGTACTAACATTGTGAGATCGGGAAAATTTTGTAGACAGTAAGATTTCGGTTGAGACTTTACGGAAGCCAGGGAGGGAGGCTAATAGATGGAAATAAGGAGAGAGAGAATTCCAGGCATGATGGGCAGCAAATGGAACTTCTACACAGAGTTAGAAGGTAAAATTTCTTATGTGAAGAGCAGCAAGGAAGCCAATGTTACTGTATTACAGAGTACATGGTAGAGGGCAGGGCCAATGTAAGATTTAAGATGGCAAAGGTAAGAGGGAACCAAGGTATGAAGGACTTTGAATGACAAACAGGATTTTATATTAAATCCTGGAGGCAATAGGGTGACACTGAAATTTATTGAATAAGGGGTAACATCATTTGGCCTGTGCTTAGGAAGATTAATTTGACAGCTGAGTAAAGGACGGACTAATGCGGGGAGAAACTTGAGGCAGGAAGATAAGCCAGAAGGCTATTGAAACAGCGCTGGTGTGAGGTGATGAGGGTCTTTATCAAGTGGGTACAAACATTATAAAAGAGAAGGGAGAATTTATAAGACTTGGTCATTCACTGGGTATGAAGAGTGAGAGAGAGGCAGGTCATCTTCACTCCAAGCCTGTCACCCTATCCACTCTACCAGGCTGTCTCTAAGTGGCAGTGCTTGAACACTGGTCCATTGATTACAAAATCAGAGCTTCCTGTTGCTTAGCTCCAAACTGGACCTTAGGAGATGGATTATTTTACATGCACATACAATATACACACATACATGGACATATATAGATATATATGCACAAACACATATATAGAATGTGTATGCATATTACTCATACATGTAGCATAAGCCATACCAAAAGTCTTAGTGAAATTTTAAGATATTGAAGCTTAAAGCAAGCAAACACACACTACATATATATATATATACACACACACACAATATACACACATATATATAGTACGTATATGTGTGCATATATTATATATAGTATATGTGTATATGTTATATATTATACACATACACACATATATTTCCATTAGATTATGAGATCCTTGAAGGCAGGGACCACTTCTTGCCTCTTTTTATATCCCCATCACTTAGCCTGGCACATAGTAGGTGTTTCATAAATGTTAATTGATTTATTAATATTCATTTATGTATAGCATATATATCAATATTTGTATAGTAGTATAGAACATACTATGTTTTCTCTGTTATAACACAGCATATAAAAGTGTATATGTGTATATAATTTATTGTTGTTCAGTCATTTCAACCAGATTCGACTCTTTGCGACCCATTTGAGGTTTTCTTAGCGATGATACTGGAGTGTTTGCCACTTCTTTCTCCGGTTCACTTTACAGGAGGAAACTGCAGCAAACAGGGCTAAGTGACTTGCCCAGGGTCACACGGCTAATGTGTCAGAAACCAGATTTGAATTCAAGACAATGAGTTTTCCTGACTCCAGTTCTGGCACCCTATTCACTGTACCACCTAACTGCTCCTTATGGGTATACATACATACACACATACATACATACATACATACATACATACATACATACATACACACACATATACACACATACACACATACACACATACATATATACACACACATACATATATACATAAATATGCACACACATATATGCATACATACATACAAATATACATGCATGTATACCCTATAACACACATATACACATAATCTACATATATGCATGCATGTTTGCATAAATATATGCATGTTTACATACATGAGCATATTTCCACAGTGCATGTTTGCATGTGTGTTACAAGTACACACATATACATATATTCAGTTATATAACATTGCTACTGCTAAACTCCAGACACATGATGAATTAAAAAGATTTTTTTGTGGGACTAGAAACCTAACTCTACATGACTAGATTAATTTTTTGCGAAAGTGTGTTTTGCCTTCCAAAAAGTTTATTTGGAGATTATTTATTTGGATCATAATTATTCATAAGTTTGGGACTGCCTGCATGCTTATTTTTTAATAATAATCACTGAAAATTTGAAAGTCGTATACTAACCAAAAAAAAAACAAAGAAGTGGAAGAAAACACAGCTGTAGCCCTTAACTCTGCCAGCAATTGTATTGCCTACTGGGCTGGCAGACAATATTAAGTACGGAGCCAAGGCCTTTTTTCCTCATCTCAAATCTCTGTCTTCTGTAAATGCAGACAGATCTGATCAAGTGTCCTGGAAATTGGTTCCTCCAGTCCTCTTGGCCAAACAGCCCAAGATTGGACCACCAAACACATGGTTTCTAATATGTGGTTCTCTCTCTAATTTTAATTTTCTGACCCAAAGCATCGATAAACCAAAGAAGGCAAGCCAAAATAACCTTATATCAAATCTATTCAAGTGTATAAATGTGTATTTATAGACAATTCTGGCTCATCAAAAAGAAAGGATTTCTTCCAAAATTTAAAAGTCAATCATGTCTTGAGAGATTTTTTTGGTCATTGCATAGATAGAGATATAAAGCTGGAAATAGATTGATATAGCTATAGTTATACCCATCTAAATCTCTCTTTCTCTGTCTCTCTCAGTCTCTGTCTCTCTTTATATATATATATATATATATGTATATATATATATATTTACATATATATACACACACACATGCATGCGTGCGCATACACACACACTATATATATACATATATATTTAAAAGGGAAAACAAAACTAAACTGCTTAGCAAATATCCACTGAAGCCACTGAGAATCCTGGAATTAAATGTGATGTTCAGGAATAACCCCACAAGGTGAGCTTCTGAAGCTGTCAAAAGTGAAATAAAATAAATGCAAACAATAGAGACCTTTTTAAAGAAAATTATAGTGTTCAGCCTGCAATCATGTGCCCCACTGGAACAAATTTGTTAATACAGCAAACTTGCTTGTTTTAAAATATCATTTGCCCAGGTTTCTAGTAGAGGCAAATTAATATAGCCAAAGGAAAAAAATAGATTTTGAACAAGTCAAACGATCTAAAGGATATATGGATTCACTGATTGATCTATACCCCCGTATATCTTGGTAACTTTTTTTTTGCTCTGTCCTTATGAAAATATCATTTTTGCCCCTGTGATAATCTTGACATATGTTGTTTGATATTGTAGTAAAAGTGTTAGGACTCCAATATGAAGATACTTAGGCTAATGACCATAAACTTATAATCAATGATATATAATTGTCCGTGTCCTGATATACATACATACATACATAATATTTACAATATACATGCATATGCATATGTATGCATATGTGTATATTATATATCTATATATATCTAGGTTTCTCAAAGCTTCTGTAGGATGAAATAATTATGGAGCAAGAGCCCCCCCACAGAGAATAGGTGTCAGTGGTTTGCTTATGTTTCACCTGGCGTCCCCCATCTCTTATATTGGCCTACAGAAATACTACCCCAGGTTTAAGATACCATATAGATTGGGAACTCCTGATTCTCCCTCATAGTGTTACTTTTTTTTAAGGCAATTGTGGTTAAGTGACTTGCCCAGGGTCACACAGCTAGTAAGTGTCAAGTGTTTGGTCTGAGGCTGGATTTGAAGTCAGGTCCTCCTGACTTCAGGGCCGGTGCTCTATCCATGTGCCACCTAGCTTCCCCCATAGTGTTACTTTTACCAGACATTCAGAAGACATATTAGTTCAAACAAACAAACCAAAAAAGTTAATCAAATAGTATTGCCAAAAAGAAAAAAAGTGTCAGGACAAACTTCTCCCCAATCCACACATTTCTCCCATGAGTAACCACATTACCAGTTGGTTGGTATACAAATGTAAACAATATATGTGACCAAAGAATATTCATTGGAGGTACACATGTTGAGGACACATATGGGCGGAGCAAGTGACAACTCCAAAATTGGAAGGCTATCCCCGTCCTCTGGTAATACAATCATTCTGCTCTCTATTGCTCGCTGCTGACCATGATGCCCCTGGTCTCTACTGGGCATTTGTGTCTATTTAATAACATCTTTGCTTGTCATCTCTGCTAGCTTTTTAGTCTCTGACCTTCCCTCTGCTATCAGTTCCTGGGTTTCAGCTATTCAGGGCCATCTGTTAGATCCGCAGGACCCATCCGTAAAGGGGCAGTAGTAACTGGGCAATCTCTTCCTGACACCAACCATCTATCAGGTCTTTAGTTCATAATCTAGGCTATGTGCCACCACATCAAGCTAGAAGCAAGATACAAAAGCTAAGGAGATTATTGGGTTGAGACAAAAATCTACTTTTTTAATTGCCTATGTTTGGTAATAACTTGAAATCTTTATTCCCAAACAAATATTGGACTCAGTGTTAACAAAGTCGTTATGATGACCACTTAAATTCTGGTAGGGGTCCTATGTCCCAGCCTCTCCATTATCACCTACAACTAACTAAATAAAATATCTGAAAGACTTGACAGAAAATCCCATAAGTGCTTAACAGAGACTGGGATTATTAGGATCCCCAGAACTTCCCAATTATCATGCAAATGAAACTGAACAAAATGAAGGCTAAGGGAAGAAGGCTAGGCCATCTTCCTCCTCCATCTTCCTGTCACACATTTCTTCCTTTATTATTATTAAAGAATTTATCCATATACTATGTACATCTGAGTGTGCCCATGATTCCCATTTTCTTTAGAAATATAAGTGACAGGGGGCTGCAGAGGTAAACCTGACAACTCTCTCATACCTCAGGTTGGGTGTGTGACAGAAAGGGGGGCTGCATGGGTAAATATGACAGCCTTCTCTTAAGGAAGCTGTCCTATGAGCCAGATTGTGGGTAGATACATGTGCTTTGATTCCCCTTTAGTCATGAGTCATCTATCTGGATTGTAAACTCATCACTCATATGATACTAATCCATCTACTATAACCTAACAGAATTGTTCAATAACAGGCCCACACAACGTGAATGCCTTATATATAATAATAAGCTCCTTGTACTAGATCTTCTCTGATTTCTTTAGGGTGAAGGCCTAATGAACAATTTTCTTCCAACATTATGTATATCTGCCAGGGAAAAAAAAAAAACAACAAGCAACAAACCTGGGTTTTGAACTGTTGCAGCCAGTGTGTGTGGGCACACACGCGCATACACACACACACACACACACACACACACACACATCCTACATTTATATGCTGCTTATAGTTCTACTCTTTTCAAATTCAAATTAAAAAATAAATAAGTACCCACCATGACCTAGACACTAGACTGTTCACTGGTGAAAAATGAAAGAAAGAAAAAAATCAACCCTTTCAAGGAATAATGTGTACTATACTTTACTATCATCATTTCACTTAAGCTTGAAACCAGGTCACCTAGGTCTTACTCTAGAATATTTATAGGCCAATGATGCATGCTGGGATAAATGACTTTATGGTCATAGTCTCTGTATTTTACCTGGCTGTATGGTAAATAAATCTTAAAGCAATTCCACAAGTCTTGGGTTGACATTATGAGTCTTCCTTCTTTGTCCCACTTCTGTAAGGCACATTGTCATTGGGGCACCATGTGTTGGTATAGGTAATATGTAATTAATACGTAGCTAACATGTACTACTATTCATGTGTTATTTGAAAAGAAAGTACTTATTATTGACTTTATTTTTTTTCTTTTTTATTATATTTTTTCTATTTTTTAATTAATTAATTTATTTTTAGTTTTCAACATTCACTTCCAAAAGATTTAGAGTTCCAAATTTTCTCCCCATCTCATCCCTCTCCCCATCCCAAGATGGCATTCATTGTGAATACCCCTTCTCCTAATGTGCCCTCCCTTGTATCTCTCCCCCCACCTTCTCTTCTCCCCTTCCCCTTCTTTCCTGTAGGGCAGGATAGATTTCTATACTCCATTTCCTGTATACCTTATTTTGCAGTTGCATGTGAAAACATTTTTTTTTAACTTTTGTTTTTAAAACTTTGGGTTCCAAATTTTCTCCCTTCCTCCCTCCTCACCCACATTCATTGAAAAGGCAAGCAACTCGATACAGGTTATACATGTGTAGTCATGCAAAACACTTCCATAGTAGTCATGTTGTAGAAAAACTAAGTATATTTCCCTTCATTCTATCCTGCCCCCCATTTATCTATTCTCTGTTTTGACCCTGTCCCTCCCTAGAAGTGTTTGCTTCTGATTACCCCCCCACCAAGCTTCCTTCCCCTCTATCATCATCTTGCTCTTTTGTCCCTTTACCCCGCTATTTTCCTGAAGGGTAAGATAGATTTCTATATCCAATTGAGTGTCTATGTTATTTTCTCCTTAAGCCAAATCTGATGAGAATAAGATTCACTCATTCCCTCTCACCTTCTCCCACTTTCCCTCCACTGTAAAAGCCTTTTCTTGTCTGTTTTATGTGAGATAATTTACCCCATTCTACCTCTCCCTTTCTCCTTCTTTCCATATAATCCTCTCACTCCTTAATTTTACTGTCCAGATACCACCCTTTCATCTTCAACTCACCTTGTACCCTCTATCTATGTATCTATCTACCTATCTGTCTATCTATAGATAAATACATACATACATATAATTTTCACTCCAACTACTCTAATACTGACAAAAGACTCATGAGTTACAAATATCATCTTTCCATGCAGAGTATAAACAGTTCAACCTTAATAAGTCTCTTATGATTTCTCTTTCCTGTTTATCTCTTCATATTTCTCCTGAGTCTTGTATCTGAAAGTCAAATTTTCTATTCAGCTCCGGTCTTTTCATCAAGAATCCTTGAATGTCCTCTATTTCACTAAAAGACCATTTTTTCCCCTGAAGGATAATGCTCAGTTTTGCTGGGTAGGTGATTCTTGGTTGTAATCCCATCTCCTTTGCTTTCTGGAATATTATATTCCAAGCCCTGTGGTGCCTTAATGTAGAAGCTGCTAAATCTTGTGTTTTCACAATACTTGAATTGTTTCTTTCTGGCTGCTTGCAATATTTTCTTCTTCACCTCAAAACTCTGGAATTTGGCTACAATATTCCTAGGAGTTTTCCTTTGGGGATCTCTTTCAGGAGGTGATTGGTGGATTCTTTCAATTTCTATTTTACCCTCTGGTTCCTTGAAAAAGGGAAGGAAAGGAAAGGGTAGGTTTCCTTGATAATTTCTTGAAAGATGATGTCTGGGCTCTTTTTTTGATCATGGCTTTCAGATAGTCCAATAATTTTTAAATTCTCCCTCCTGGATCTATTTTCTAAGTCAGTTGTTTTACCAATGAGATATTTCACACTGTTTTCTATTTTTTCATTCTTCTGAATTTGTTTTACAGTGTCTTGATTTCTCATAAAATCACTAGCTTCCAATTTCTCTATTCTAATTTTTAAGGAAGTATTTTCCTCAGTAAGCTTTTGGACTTCCTTTTCCATTTGGCCAACTTTGCCCTTTAAGGCATTCTTCTCCTCACTGGCTTTTTGGACTTCTTTTGCTGTTTGGGTTAGGCTATTTTTTAAGGTGTTATTTTCTTCAGTATTTTTTTGGGTCTCCTTTAGCAAGCTGTTGACTTGTTTTTCATGATTTTCTTCCATAACTCTCAGTTTTTCCTCTACTTCTCTTACTTGCTTCTCAAAATCCTTTTTAACCTCTTCCATAGCCTGAGACCAATTCATATTTTTCTTGGAGGCTTTGGATGTAGGAGCTTTGACTTTGTTGTCTTCTTCTGGTAGCATGTTTTGATTTTTGTTACCAAAATAAGATTCTATAGTCTGACCCTTTTTGCACTGCTTGCTCATGATCCCAGACAATTACTTGAGTCATAAACTCTTTGTTATGGTAGGAGTCTGCTTCCAGTGTGGAGAATGTAGTGTCCCAAGCTTCAGGGGTTTTGTGCAGCTGTTTTCAGTGATCCTTCTAGGGACCTGTAAATTTTCAGTTCTTCCAAGGTGTTATGATCAAGGGCGAGGTGTTTACTTCTTTCCTGGCCTGTGTTCTGGTCTATGAGTGACCACAAGCACTCTTTTCTGTCTTGGAACTGTGAGAAGGATTCTGTCTCCACAGCCCCTAAAAACTCCACCATGCCAGCGTCTCCTCCTTGCCCCAGGACCACCAGCCAGAACTGGGACCCAGATCCAAGCACAGGCAAAGCAAGAGAATCCTGCACCAGCAGAGAGATCCCTGCAAACTCCCTCTGATCAGTCACTGGTTTCCCCCCGAGTCTGTGTGCTGGAAGCTCTGGAAGCAGCCACCACCCCGGGGCCAAGCTCCGGACTGGGTTTGGGACTGGCTTCTCTCTCACCGCAGGCACAGACTTTTCCTACTGCCCTTCTAAGTTGTCTTTGACATTCATGAGTTGAGAAGTCTAGAAACTACCACAGCTACCCATGATTCAGTCCTCTGAGGCCTGCTCCAGGTTTACTGAGGCCTGCACACCCACGCCAAAATGCATTCTTCTCCCAGCCTGGCATGGTAAATCTTTCCAATCACCCATCCAGGTTGTCTTAGACTGGATTTGTTTCACTCTGTCTTTTTGTGGGTTCTGCTGCTTTAGAATTTGTTTAGAGCCATTTTTTACAGGTATTTGGAGGGGTTTGGGGGAGAGCTCAAGCAAGTCATTGATTTTACTCAATCATCTTGGCTCCTGTTATCGACTTTATATTTAATTTAATGACTGTTAGGTTTTCACCAATCCTGTTGATTTTATATCTTACTGTTTCATTTAGGTTTATAATTAAAATATTTTCTCTATCCCATTTTTCTTTCACAACTTTTGTATGTTCTAAAAATGTAAAGCAATATTAATAGCTTTTTAAAATTTCAGTCAAAAATATAAATGAAATGTGGTTGTTTTATTTTTATCTTCTGTTTCAAAACTATGATAAATGGCCACCATGTACTAGAAACAGAGGCCTAGATGGTCTCAATCTGCTCTTTTTTTTTTGTAAGTAAAAAGCATGGCATAATGGATAGATAATTGTCATCCAAGTGTAAGGTTCAAGTCCTATGTATGACCAATATGGGCTATATGACCCTGGGCAAACCATATTACCTTTAGGTTGCAAATCAGGTACTGATCCACCTTAATAGACAGAGTTCCTTTTGTACTGGTGAAATACAGATACAGTTTGAAAAAATTGTCAGTAATATAAAAAGTGCAATTACAGCTATCACTGAATTATGTTAAATCATTTGTACAGTGCTGGTCTCCTTCGTCCATCACCACCATTTTCATCACTGTTTTCAGAGTTTCAGTAATCCATGCTGTTCAATGAAAAATGTATTCAATCTTAGTAGGAAAAAGCCAGTGGTTTGCATATTGAAGCAATTGGAAAACATCCTCAGTGTAGCTATTCAAATGAAGGATTGGGTTGTTTCATGGAATATACAGAATATTCTGCTACCCCCATTTGGCAACCCTATGCTAGAAACAAAGTACTTTACACATTTTACACATTAGCAATATTCAATCCAAAGTGTCACAGAACAGATAAACCTCTGAATACTATAATAATATTAAATATTCAAAAATAATATGCTATTAGAAGTAAAGTATTTATAAATGGGAGTCTGTTGTCACTGTCTTAATTCATCAAGGATTGTGACAATAAGCTTATCTGAATTATCAAGACTGTGATGTATCTCATTAATTGATTTTAATTTTCCAGGAAAAAGAAGTATGGTTGGAGCTAGTATATTCTGTAGACTTTATATATTAGAGAGCTTGATAATAGCTATAGAAAGAATGGAATCTGTGATTGCATAGGATCTGGTTCTCAAATCTGGGAGACTTTAACAAAGTCTGAAAACCCTCTCTGACCCCCTGAAACAACAGAGCTAATCCTGTATGCTCAGATTTAGTATGGCTGACTTACAGAGGTCTCTATTGTAGAGGTGGCATACATGCTACTTTGCTGACCAAAATGAAAGAATATAACCACAAAATAACCTGCTCTGCTTCCAAAAGAAACTGGCTCCCAATATAGAAATGACAGAAATTTGAATTTATTAATCTGGCACTGTATCACATGGTAAGAAATATAGACAAAGGTTTAAGAATTCCATTAGTGGAACCCAAAGCCTGCCTATAAATAGCTATGAATAGTAATAGGTAGAAATGAAAAGGAGATTAGCTTAGGCTCAATGTAAAGAAATACTTCCTAATAATTACAGCTAGCCCAGAGAAGAAAAATCCTTCTCAGAAGGTCATAGGTTCTGCCTCTTGGAGGTCCTTGAGCAAAAGCTGAATGACACTTGGAGATTTGGTAGAAGGGAGTTCTTCAGAAATGTGTTGGGCTAGATGTCCTGAGACCCTTCTAACTATGAGAGTCAGCGTTTCAATAATAAGAAAGTCCTCCATGTCAATTTCAAGATCAAGAGCTATACTTTTTTACTCTATAAAGTATACCACTCCTAATTAACAGTTGTTTCTGGTTCTACTACCACCACCACCACCACCACCACCACCACCACCACCACTACTCCTGCTGTTGCTGCTGCTGCTACCGTTGGTGCTACATTTATATAGCACCAAAGTTTGCAAAGAACTTTACATATATTTAGGAACTGTAAGGGGGTATGGAGGGTTAAGGAGTTTGCGTGTGTGTGTGTGTGTGTGTGTGTGTGTGTGCGTGTGTGTGTAACTCAAGCCCAAAGAGATTGAGTGACTTGCCTAAGGTTACACACGTAGCAAGTGGCAGGTTTTTTAACTGCTTTTGAACTCAGTCTTCTGACTCGAAATTTATCAAGCTATCTACCATACCATAATGTCTCTGCCTAAAGACTTCCAGTTAGGAGGAAATCATTATCTCAAGGCAAGTTATCTCACTTTTGGAAAACTCTAGTTGTTTATACTTTTTTTTTTACCTTGCCTGAAGCCTAAATCTCTCTTCCAAAAATGTCTACTCATTGCTCTTCATTCCATCCTCTGAGGCTAAGGAAAACAAATACAATTCCTCTTCCAGATCATGGTCATTTAACTTCTTCAAAACAGCTATTATGTTTCCATAAGTCTTTTCTTCTGGCACCCAATATTCCCAGTTCCTTTAAAAATGATCGTTGCATGATATGAATAACAATCAACCTTTCACCATCATGGACACACATGTATATTCACAAAAATATGTCTACATTTTTCCTAAAATGTGGGTGCCCAGAAGTGAACACAGCACTCCAAATATGTTCTGACAAGGATAGATGCATATTTCATGTATTTGTAAATATTTCCCAGTATTTAACATACTCTTATCCCACTATTCCCTTCCCATCCTAGTGATTGTGAACCCTGGCTGCCATTAATTAAACCCTGTTCTTGGTCTCCCCCAATTTCCCTCAATCCAACCCCAGCAATGTGCCTCTCTAAAATTATCCACCCTTCCACAGTGCACTCTGGAATGCCTGCTCCACAGGTAACAAACTAGTTTTCATCTTAAACCTTTTCCATTCCTGTTCTTTTCATCTTTTGGTTATCACTGAAACCCAGCTCTCTCTTTATTTTACAAGCTTCCTGGACACCCTTTCTAGCACTGATTGCACTTTCACACTACCCCTCAACTCACTGGTCATGATGAGGAGTTTGAATACTCCATGTTCCCCATTGCTATTACTAAACTCTCCCTCTATCATCATCACTCAATAACTTCTCTTCCTCTGAGGTTCATTCAATCCAAGGTTAGATGGCTATATTGTGGTGGCTATTGTCTATTGAACTCCAGGGCATCCTCCTTCCTTCCTCAATGAATTTGGTTTCTATTTCACAGTCTTTCTCTCATCTCTAAATCCTTACCTCATATTAGGGCACTTCAACACACATATTAGCACTCTCTTAAACAACTTCCCATTTCTTCAGCTCACTCATTTCCCATGACCTACTCCTCCAACCTACCATAGCTACCCACAGAATTGGTCAAACACTTGATCTTTCTGAAATTCCTTTGTCTGATCACAACTCATTGTTATTTCAACTTTCCCTCTACCTTGTAACACCAAACCTTGCTCTTCATCCTTACCATGACTTCCAATCACTCCACCTGTCAGTTCCTTTGCAGGCTATCACCCCTTCACTGACTAAGCACTCCTCCATTCCCCATCTTGACTCCTTAGTGAACCAGTTGATCTTCACACTGTTCTCTTCTCTCATTTCCCTTGCCATCTTATCTTATCTTTAATTGTGCCTTACCAAATCTCAGCCTCTGGTTACTCCCACCACATGCTAACTTCACTCTTACTCATATGCTATTGCGTGAAGTTGGAGAAAATCATGAAACTGCGCTGAATGGGTCAATTACAAATTTGTTTTATATAATCTGAACTGGACCATCATTGCACCAAGGTGATCTTTTTATAGACCTCTAATTGACTCACTATCCCACTCACTACATTGGCTTGTCCAAACCTTTGTATTCCTCTCAAACCTTCCATGCCTCTTCTAGTTTGCACCCTATCAGCTAAAAACCTTACATAGCATTTCACTAAAAAAAATTGAGGTCATTTTCTAAGAGCTATTCTCCTTTCCTCCTTCTCTCACATCACTATGTTAAAACCTATCATCTATATGGCTCTATAAGTACTGATCTCATTTTATCCTTACAACAACCAGAAAGGCAGACTGGGTTATTATTTACATTTTACAAATGAGGAAACTGAGGCAGACATAGTAATTTGCCCAGGGTCACACAAACTAATAATTGTTTGAGGTTAGATTCGAATTTAGGTCTTTGCAGATCCAGATTCAGTGCTCTATCCACTGCACCACCTAAGATGCCTTTGAGCACTTTCTTCTCTTTCATTGCCATCTCATATAAAAAGAGTCCTTCTTCTTGCCAAGGAATACTCCCTCTACATGCACAGGTGACCCCATTCCACCACTTTGTCTTCTCCATTAGACTGCCTCACCTATCATTCCTACTCATTCATCTTCAACATCTCCCTGTAAACTGGCCAGTTTCCTATTGACTATAAACATGCCCATGTGTCCTCCATCATCAAAAATTCCTCACTTGATTCATGCATTCACAATAGCTACTGTCCCATATGTCTCCACTTTTTTGTGGATAAACTCCTTGAATAGGTCATCTAAAATAGATGTTTCTACTTACTTTCTTCTTTCTAGGTGTCACCATCTTTGGGTGACAGATGGCTCTGGCAGAAGATTTTATTCGTGTAACAGAAGCTCACATTTCCATGGTACATTCAGGTTTGCAAAGCACAACTACCTCACTTCACAACAACACTGTGAGACAGGTAGTGCAAAAAGTATTATCCCTGTTTTATAGATGTGATGATGAAGGCCCATAGAATTTAAATGACTTGTCCAGGGTCAAATAGCTAGTGGGTTCTAAAAGACAGACCTGAAACCTGGTTCTTTTGATTACAACTCCAGTGTTCCAGTGGAATGAATATTAGGTTTGGAGTCAGGAAGACCAGAGTTCAAATCCCACGTCCAATGCTTGCAAGCTATGTAACCCTAAGCAAGTCATTCAACCTTTCTAAGGCTTAGTTTCCTCATCTATAAAATGGGGATAATAATCTCACATATTTCACACAGTTGTAATAAAGATCAAATCAGAAGGGGGAGAAGGTCTTGGAAGAAAGTTGGGGAGAAGGCTTCCCTTAGTGTCTGTTCTGTTCTGCCTTCTAGTTGACAATGTGGCCTGGGGAGAGTATGGGCTGAGGTAGGCAAGGCCCCCTTTGAAGGCCTGCTCTCATTCAGTCCTCTAGTGAACAGTGGGGTGGATCAAACACTGCAGTGTAGTCAGGAAGACCTTGGTTTAAATCAAACCTCTAATGCTTACTCTGTGACCATGGGAAAGTCACTCAGTTTTTCTGAGGCTCAGTCTTCTCATCCACAAAACAGGAATAATAACTTCCATAATACTGACATGACAGGGTTGTTTTGAGGTATTAATTATATGATGTGTCTAAAACACTAAGTATACTTTAAAGTGGTGTACAAATAAAAGATAGTAACAATATTAAGTGGTTGTGTAATGTAACAGTAGCTAGCATTATATAGTGCTTGCTATGTCCCAGGCACTATGCTAAGTACTTTATAAATATTCTCATTTGATCCTTACAACAACCCTAGAAAACAAGTGCTATGATCCTTGTTTTACATTTGGAGAAACTGAGGTGAACAGAAATGAAGTGACTTGCTCAGGATACCACAGCTAGAAAGTATATAAGAGCAGATTTGAACTCAGAACTTCCTGACTCTAGGTCTAGTGTGCTATTCGCTGTACCACCTAGCTGCCTCTTAATATTTTGTAGTTCCTAGGTAGTAGGGTCAGATTTCTGGCAGACCTCTTACCTCTATCCTTTGCATTCATATTCATTTTAGATTTAGATTTCAGCATGTTATCTCCCTTTTCCCCAATTATATATACATGTATACACACATACACACACACACACACACACACACACACACACATATACACACACACATATATATGAGTTGGCCCACCAGTGAAATTACTATATTACCCCCCAGGGACAGAGACGGAAACAAGTGACAGAAACATCTTGTGCTAAAATTCAGAAGGCATTCCCACAATCTCTGCTTGCCCTTACGTCCAAGTCATCTGCACCAGACCTAAAAAAGTCAATCCCTAATTTACCAGGATATCTGGAAAGTGAAGTGAGACATGGTGATAGAAATGAGTATAAGGAGCAACTTGTGGAGGAAGCAGAGCAATAATTGGAATACAAATGTAATTCCAACAAACCAAAGGATAAAGGATAGAGGGTCATGCCGATGGAAGAAATGGGAAGTGGTATTCCAAGAAAACAGGACTGGTCAATAGACAAGACCTAAGAGCAGAAGCAAGCTCAAGAAATCATAACAAACCAAGGATAAAGCAGATAAATAAGCGTAGGCTGACAACAAATGACAATCTGACGTGATGTTTGATAATGTCTTTGAGAATACATCTTTTTAGGCTCATTTGCATGTATCAAGCATGCCCCCATAGTTTTCCATAAAAAGGAAAAGACATCAAATGTTTAGACTCTACCCACAACTCTGCGCATTTCAATTCTCCACAGCGGACAAGATCAGGAAGTGGTTCTCGTAGCAATCGTGATTCTGATCAAAAACAACATTCTTCTGACTGTTAAATACTATACTTCTCTCCATGGTAGTGGTGATGGTAATGGTGATGTGTGTGCATATGTTCATCATAGAGCAGTATTTCATGTTACCTCTATGTTCACCGGAACTTCGTGTCCTCCCCATTATAGTAAATGCTTCTGTGTGTGCATATATCTATGAAAACATATACACACATAAGTGACCATGTCTCCTCTCAGAGGAAATCCAATTTATCTGTACACTAATAGGTTTCCATTTTCCATAGTACTTCTTTCTTTTTGGATAGAAATAGCATATTACAGCTTTGCTAATTCAGTTATTAATATCTTATCATTTTATCCCAAAGTTAAAAACCAGATCAACATTACTGATATTGCATCATTTCACATTTATTTTCCTTCCTTCCTAAGTTTTCTAGACTTCATTTTATTCATACAGAATTATCACACAGCACAAGACCAGGTCTGATTTACATCCAAAAGTACCTTTGACAGAAAAAACTACATTTTTTTAAGCACTAATGGAAAACATTAATCCAAAATCAAACTCACTCAGAAGTCAGCATTATCAAAATTCAAAGTTTTTCAATAATTCACATTTAGGTATTATTTATGGTACATTTTGACAAGTTGCTGTAAAAGGAACAAAACTTCTGAAGCTTAAACATCAAAAGGCATGCTCACATAACTATATTAATTGCTATGTTACACAGAAAGGCACAAAATAGAGCATTTTGAAAAAGAAAAAAAGAATTGTATCAAGTGGAAAAACTTATTTAAAATGAAATACATTCTACTAAGAATGGAAATTTTCAAAAACCTTATTTACACAGCACAAAATACACATACTGGACTAGAAAAGCTCTAATAAACATTTATTAGTACATTATTGTGTGCTGAGTTTGAATCTAATGTTTTCCTTCTTCCAATGGCCATGACAATCTATGCAAAATTCAAATCAGTATGACTTTGTTTTTTGGTTTTTGGTTTTTGGTTTTTTTTTAAAAAAGTCTTCATGTTCCTCAATATCTTCAAATCTCTTTCCATTGAATATATATCTTTGAAGAATGCCATCAACTTGCAACTTGCAATTAGAATCTAAGCTGAAATAACCATGGGATTTACCCTCAAGTAACTTTAAATTGAGCAATAAGCCCTCGCAAGTGTATAACCATCTATGGTTCATTGACCTCAATCTATAGGAAAATTTCAGTTTAGATTGAGATGGTTTTGATTTCGCCCACATTTCCCATACTGAATATATCAGAAAAGAATACCCCTGTGCTATCCAAAAATAAAAGTGAAAAAGCCACAATGTATGTCCCTAGGGACACTGGAACTGTGGTGGACTAACAAGTGTCACAACCAACCTGAAGTCCTTTAGAGAAACTAGGAATAAAAAATTCTAAAATATAGCCCTATGTCATTGGTAAGAGAATGAGAAAAGAACAGTTCCAAGATCAAAGTTAAAAGCTGTGTCAAACTGTTTTCTAATTGGCTTAAAATTTTTGAATGGTTTGAAGGAGCTCCAAGGCCCCACCAGCTCTAAAACTGTGATTTTATGAATTTCTATCATGTTCTATTTTAAAGTAAAATTTTGAATTTATGTTTTTATCTTTAAATTTACAATTGTAAACTAAAATTATGTTTCCTTATCTGCAAAATTGGAGAATAATAACACCTATCTCACAGAATTATTGTGACAATCACGAGGTAATATAATTTCTTTGTAAACCTGAATGTACTCTATAAATGTTAGCTGTTATTATTGTGAAAAGAAAATGTGAAAAGAGTAATGTGTTGAAGATATGTAATAACCCAGGTGTCAATTACCTGGAAGAGCCCCAGGTCCACAGAATCACTAATGTGCAACAATTGAAGATAGAGAGATTTAATTTGAGGAAAAACCATTCTGTCATAACCACTGAAGAGGCAAGTTCTGTTGAATTCAATGGCAAATGATTCAGGCAGTGACTGCAGTGACTACTCCCAAGACAGACAAAGGCCTAGTCAATGCATATGACTGCAGGTCATACATCAGTCTTTCTAACCAGCCAACAACAGTGCTATGAATAGCAGCTTCTTAAAAAGAAACATTGCTGACATCGTTTATCTGTGGGCAGAAGTTGGCACCAAATGCTTAATTCAGAATTTATACAATCTTCAAGATGTAAATGGAGTATGAATTGACTTACTATGAATTGACTTTTTTAGTTTTACAATGGGCCAAAGGGCTTTTCCCCCTTTGGCTTTCCATATTATAATGTAATAACATTACCTCAAAATGAGCAAATAGAAAAAAAAATAAAGCTCTTTTTATTCCAGGAAGCAATCAGTCTTATTTCCTCAGAATGCATTCAATGTTCCTAACAAAATACTTTTAATTATAGCAGCAATGACCCATTTTGAATGGAAACTAGATATCAGCTGTTTTTTACGACAAGTTAGAGCTCAGGGAAGATGTATACACATATATTTTTTTCCAGAATATTTGAGCAATTCTTCAAATGAGTTTGAGCCTTCAATTAGGAAAGAGGCATTTACACAGGCTTGGAGGAAAAGGCACTCATACAGAGCCTCCGATTTTACTTTGCTGGATAATGATATAAACCACAACACATCACAGAAGATAATGAGCTTCTAGAGCTTTCACCAAAATCTCATGAGCTTAAATCAGATCTTTCTGCCTCTAACACATGCCTTAAATTTCTACTGATCCTGAAGAAAATTGTTGAAAGACAAAAATCTATGTGTTGTGAGCCTTTAAGATCCTTATAATACTGACACACATTACATAGATTTGGCGAGCATCGCTGGATACAAAGGACTTGCTGTCATAATTTGCGGGACTCCCACAGAAACAAGCTCCAATTGTCAGGTTAAGTACTGATGTGGGCAGCTTACTTAAGACAACAGTTTGCTCTTATACTATTGGGAAGCCTCATTTTGACAAAGAGATGACTGAATAGTCAAAGGCTATGCTAGTAGGGGTCCAAGTTGGGAAGTCTCGAGTGCAGACTCATTGCCTAGAGAAAGAACCCGGCTAAGTTTGGTGGGACTCTTCATAACTCACCAGGTAATGATCTTTTTTTTCTGACATACCAACTCACAACAATAGCCTACTATAAAAAATGACATGCAAGCTGAATCGATGAGAGAGAATTCCTCCCTATCTAGTCATGCTTGTTTGAAATGCTAAAGGTTAGAAATATACCATACTTGGTTTAGCATAATAGTTGACTCAATTTTGTGCAGAGTAGCTATCATCTTCTGAATAGTTTGAGAGCATTATAATTGGGGAGGGGTTGGAGGGAAAACATTTCAAATTTCATATCAAAAACAAAATAAGATTGTATTGCATTTCCAGGCATTAAAAATATTTTATTCTTTCCTGAGGAGCAAAGTGTTATAATGGATAGAAATAAAAAAGACACGGGTTCAAATATTGCCTATGATATGTACTGACTGTATCTTTCTGTGCCAGTCAGGAAACGTCTCAGTGTTCCAAGCAGCTCTACAGAAAATAAGTGGCAGAATAATTGCTGGTTTGTAGTAGATTTCCTCACTCAAAGTTCCTTAAAACAATAAAGTTACAGGCCTAGACCCAAACAAACAAAAACAAAAAACAAAGATTAATTGGTGTTTAATCCTTTTTTCTTACCAAAACATTCATTGAACTCAATTTAACAAACATTAAGTACCTACTACACCAAAACACAGTGCTAGATAATGAAAGGAAAAGGGAAACAAGAAAGGGAAACAGATCCTGCTCCTCTTTGGAACATATTTTCCTCTAGGGATGGAAGTGTGTGTGTATATGTGTGTGTGTGTGTGTGTGTGTGTGTGTTTGTGTGTAGATAAGTTGTTGCTTGTCCTTCATTCTTTTTTTAATAATTAATTTATTTTCAGTTTTCAACATTCATTTCCATAAGATTTTGAGTTTTAAATTTTCTCCCCCTTCCACTTCTTCCCCCTCCTCCAAGACAGCATACAATCTGATATAGGCTGTACATATATATTCATGTTAAGCATATTTTCCCATTAGTCATGATGTACAGAACAATTAGAACTAATAGGAGGAACCACGAGATTGAAGCAATAAAAAAAGGAAAAGGAGAACAAATAGTATGCTTCCATCTGCATTCAGACTCCGTATCTTTTTGTCCTTCATTATTGAAGAGGACCATGGCATCAGGAAAATGATGCCATGACTTGCAAGTGAATTGGATTTAAGTGAGGGAGGCCTATACAAAGTCACCAGCCTCACTCTCTCCTCCAGAGCTATCTGGGTCTAGTGGCCAGACATATGACTCTAGATGATGTTGATAAGTAAGTAGAAGGTAATAGCGGCAGAAAAGAGGACTAACAACTGGGATCCTAAACAGTTTGACTGGGATTTGGTCCCTTTAAGGAAAATAAGGACTCTGTGAGAAAGAAAAAAGAGGGAAGTGAATTATAAGCATAGTGAATGTGTAAAGCTATGGAAAGTGACACAGAAATAGGAAATAAAATACCAAATTCAGGTAACAACTAGTGGGTCAGTTTGGCTGGATTTTGCAGGGCTTGTAGAGGAGTGAAAAGCAATGTAGGTTAGAGTCAAGTTGTAGAAGACTTTAAATACTAGGCTGAGGAGATTGTATGATGTCATAGTTGTAATTAAGGGCCACTGAAAGCTTTTGAGAAGGCAAGTAATATAAGGGCAGACTGAAAAAAAGGGACAGCAATTAGTCTCCCTATGAGTCCAGGTGAGAGATGGTAAGAGCCAGATCTAGGGTAACAGATAGAGAAAAGCAGACAGGTGTAAGAGATGCAATAGACTAGAAAAGATCTGGCAATCAATTGATATAGTGGAAAAAGGAAGGATGAAAGAATCAAAGATGATTCCAAGGTTGCAAACTTTGGTGAATAAAAGGACAATGGTAGCTGGGTAATACAATGGATAGAATGCTACACCTGAAGTCAGAAAGATCTGAGTTCAAATATGACTTCAGACTTTTATTAGTGTGAACCTAGACAAGTTGCTTAACATCTGTATGTTTCAATTTCCTCATCTATAGAATCAAGATAATAATAACACCTAGCTCTCAGTATTGTGGTAAGGATAAAATTAGACAATAGTTGTAAAGTGATTTGCAAACATTAGAACACTATATAAATGTTATTTATCATCATCATCATAATGATGGTATCCTCAACAGAGCTATAAGAGAAGGAAATTTGGAGGGAGAACAATAAAGTGTTTGTTTGGGGAGCCAATGGGATCTGCTCCTCCCCTTCCATTTGTCAGTTGTGATTTCTCCCTTCAGGATTATAGGAGACCTTGAGGGTGATTTTCTAATGCTATAGCCCATGGGCTATACAGTCTACTTCCTCCCATTGTTATCAGTTGATATAGGTAGCCAGACTTAATTAGCTTTTTAAAAGGTCTGTTTACTGAGGTGATAGGATAAGCACAGTTGGTACAAATCACCTTTCCAAAATTCTGTAACATGTTTTTCCAGAAATGCTCAGAGTCCTAGGGAAAGTGGCCTCAATCTTAAAAAGCACATGTGATAAAAAAAATTCCTGGTTGCTAGAAGTTCTTTCTTCCCCTTCATGTGTTACTCATGAAATTCCCTGTAGGCTTGGTGTATCTTCTATTATTGACCCCTTTGTGGAGCCTCAATGCTACCTTTTCTCAGTACGTCTAGTTTGTCCCTGGCCCCTGATGTTTTAAGAATATTTATAAGATGTCAAAAAACAGTCCAAATCCTCTGACCTTCTGAATTCCATAAAAAAGGGGAGACTGAGGTTGGGGCAACAGTCAAGGTTCTTCTCTTCAATTCCCCAAAACTATTCCTCTCAGAAACTTGGCTAGGATAGTTTTCTCCTCTCCAATCTTAGTTACTTTAACTCTGATTTCCAGATTGGTTTGCTATTTTATATAAAAATCAATAGGGCACAATCAATACTCTTCAACCAATCTGAATACATATCCTGTGCAAAATCATTCCATTTCATCCAATGACTTTCAAGGACTTTTAAACTGATCAAAGACTTTTCATACTTAGTCTAAAGCCTTTGATTGATTGATTGGTATTTTCAAAATGGATTCTTAAGTCTTGGATGTGAAACCTAGTTCATACCTCTCATTGACGGGCTCAATGAAAGTGTTCTTACAGGAATTTAGAGTCTTATCAAATACTTCTAAGTGGAGTGGGGTGATTGGGTGATTGACTCAATAAACCTCATTATTCTTACATAGAGAAAATAAAAAGGTTCAAGACATAATTTTAGGGGATATCTGTGTCCAGGGAGCAGGGAATGGGTGAAAATTAAGAAAACTGATCAAAAGTCATCAGACAGGAGTGAGGAAAACCAGGGGAGAGCAGTGTCATTAAAGCAAAAGGAAGAGAGAATATCAGGGAAGAGGGGTTGTTAAAAAGGGAAAGGAAGGGAATAAGCAGTTATATAGCACCTACTATGTTCTAAGAACTGTGCTAAGTACTTTACAAATGTCTCATTTGATCCACACAATAGCCCTTCCAGGTAGGTACTGTTATTAGTCCCATTTTACAGATGAGGAAATTGAGGCAAACAAAGGTTAAATAACTTGCCCAGGGTCACACAGGTATTGAATATCTGAAGTTGTCTTTGAACTCAGGTCTTCCAAACTCCAGGTACAGAACTCTGTCTACTGTGCCATCTAGCTGCCCCTTTGGACCCTCTTCAACACTGCCCAAAACTAAAGAGAAGTCAAGTACAAAGAAGACTAAGAAAAGGTCATTGGGTTGGCAGTTAAGATACCATTTGTAACTTTGGAGAGAGCAGATTCAGTCAGTGGTGGCAACACAAACTATATACTGTCAGGGGTTAAGGAAATGAGTAAATGGAAGCAGACAGTCTACTTGGCATTTGCTAGGATTTTGGCTATGAAAAGAAAGAAGAGATAAGATAGATTTTGAAGGGATGGCAAGATTCAATGAAGGCATTTTTAAGAGTAGGAGAGACCTGATTTTATATGGTAAGGAAGGATACAGAAAGGAGAAAAACTGAAGATGAGAGAAAGAGAGTCAATGTCTGTAATGAGATAGAAGGGATGGGGTCAAGGAGATCATTAGATATGGCAAAGAGGACTAACTCTCAGAGACTGAGATAAAGAAGAGAATGGTGAATGGTGAAATTGGGGAGAAGAGCTCATAGCTAATGTTCTCAAACTTCTCAATAAAATAGTAAATAAATAAATCATATATATATAATTTATTTATTTACTATATATATAGTGTGTATGTGTATATATATATGTATATCCCTTGAAAGTCAGCAAAAGAAGTGCCATAGTGATGTTGAGAACAAAAGAAAAGGTTGAGAGTAGCCACAGTGCTGAATGAAACCAAGTTAATCAAGGAACAATAAAATGATTGCCATGCAACAATCAAAGACTAATTAGTTAACAGGATTTTATAGAGCAGGAACTTAGCACAGGTTTATGACTTCCTCCAGCGGCAATTGTTAACATAATGAAAGGTTTGGGATCTGACTCCATGGGGTAAGGAGACAAGGACTCAAGGGGGAAAGGATTGAAATGTTGAAGAGAGTAAATGGGAGCTAGTGCAGGTATAATGAACTGGGAGAACAGGGAGAAGTAGAGGAATTGAAAGGTGAGGAATAGGTTTAAGACAAGTGAGACAGGGAGAAAAATGAAAGGACATGAGTTTATGCTAAAAGAGGAGAATTTCACTATAATCAAATTGTAAGCTCCTTGAGGACAAGGATGATTCCTTATTTATGGTAGTATAGCACAGCTCTTTATTCACTCACCCAAAACTGACCCCACTGGTAGGTCAGATCCCCAGAGGGCATCTTATTTCTTTTCCACTCACATTCTAGTAGTAAAGCTAAGGGGGTAGGGATAGTTTCTCTAGTAATATAGTTCACAAGCACATTGCCTATCAGTTTGCCCTAGTATGACAATCAATTAACATCAATTAGCCAGCAAGATCTAACTTTTTCTTAAGAGTAATTATTGACACTCTCAGGGGTAGAGCCAAGATGGTGGAGGGAAAGCAGTGACTTGCTGGAGGCCTCCCCCCAAACCCCTCCAAATACCTATAAAAAATGGTTCTAAACAAATTCTAAAGCAGCAGAACCCACAAGAAGACAGAGTAAAACAAATTTCCAGCCAAAGACAGCCTAGATAGTTGATCTAAAAGGTATATCACGCCGGGTGGGGAGAGGAGCACAGTTTGGCATGGGCTCGCAGGCCACAGCGACCCTGGAGCAGGCCTCAGAGTGCTGAATCGAGGGCAGCTATGGTGGTTTCCAGACTTCTCAACCCACAAACACCAAAGACAACTTAGAAGGTCAGGGGGGAAGTCTGTGACTGCAGTGAGAGAAGGAGCTAGGTCTCAGCCACCCCTGGAGCCATGGCTGTTTCCTGAGCTTCTGGCCCACAGACCGAGGGGGAATGAAATGGCTGATCAGAGGGATATTGTAGGGATCTCTTTGTCAGTGCTGAGGCAGGAATTTCTTGCTTTACCTGTGCTTGAATCTGGGTCACAGTTCTGAGGGGCAGTCCGGGGTGAAGAGGAATGCTGGTGTGGTGAAGTTTCTTGTGGCTGTGGAGAGAAAACGCCTCGCCCCTTATCATACCACCTTGGAAGAACTGAAAAATTTCAGGTGCCTATAAGTATGTCTGAAAACAGCTGTACAAACCCCCGAAGCTTAGGACAGTACATTCTCCACATTGGAAGCAGACTCTCACCTTAACAGTTTAAAACTCAAGTAATTGACCGAGATCTTGAGTAAGCAGCACAAAAAGAGTCAGACTATATTATCTTACTTTGGTGACAAAGAAGATCAAAACATAAAATGAGAAGAAGACAATGAAGCCAAAGCTCCTACATCCAAAGCCTCCAAGAAAAGTATGAATCAGTCCCAGGACTTGGAAGAGCTCAAAAGGGATTTTGAAAAGCAAGTAAGAGAGGTAGAGGAAAAAATGAGAGTTTTGCAAGAAAATCATGAAAAACAAGTCAACAGCTTACTAAAGGAGACCCAAAAAAATACTGAAGAAAATAACACCTTAAAAAATAGCCTAACCCAAATGGCAAAAGAGGTCCAAAAAGCCAATGAGGAGAAGTATGCCCTAAAAAAAAAATTGGCCAAATGGAAAAGAAAATCCAAAAGATTACTGAAGAAAATACTTCCTTAAAAATTAGAATAGAGCAATTGGAAGCTAGTGACTTTATGAGAAATCAAGACACTGTAAAACAAGTCCAAAAGAATGGAAAATTAGAAAACAATGTGAAATATCTCATTGTAAGAACAACTGACCTGGAAAATAGGTCTGGGAGAGATAATTTAAAAATTATTGGACTATCTGAAAGCCATGATCAAAAAAAGGGCCTAGACATCATCTTTCAAAAAATTAACCAGGAAAACTGCCCTGATAGTTTAGAACCAGAGGGCAAAATAGAAATTGAAAAAATCCACCGATCACCTCCTGAAAGACATCCCCAAAGGAAAACTCCTA
>NW_020946557.1:4611925-4739414 GCF_900497805.2 Vombatus ursinus | reverse complement strand
TGGAAACACAGTCAGGATAACACAAGATTTAGCTGCTTCTACATTAAGGGACCACAGAGCATGGAATATAATACTCCAAAGGAGGGCAAAGGAGATAGGATCACAACCAAGAATCACCTACCCAGTAAAACTGAGTATAATCCTTCAGGGGAAAAAACAGTCTTTCAGTGAAATAGAGGACTTTCAGGCATTCTTGATGAAAAGACCAGAGCTGAATAGAAAATTTGATTTTGAAATACAAGACTCAAGTGGAACATGAAGAGGCAAACAGAAAAGGGAAATCATAAGAGACTTATTAAGGTTGAACTGTTAACATTCCTGCATGGAAAGATGATATTTGTAACTCATGAGACCTTTGTCAGTATTAGGGTAGTTGGTGGGAAAAATTATATGTATGTATATAGATAGATAGATAGATAGATAGATAGATAGATAGATAGATAGATAGATAGATAGATAGATAGAGGGCACAGGGTGAGTTGAAGATGAAGAGGTCATATCTGGAGAATAAAATTAAGGGGTGAGAGAGGATTATACTGGGAGGAGGAGAAAGGGAGAGGTAGAATGGGGTAAACTATCTCACAAAAAAACCAGAAAAGATAAGGATCTTACAGTGGAGGGGAAATGGAGGAAGGTGAGAGGGAATGAGTGAATCTTATTCTTATAGGATTTGACTTAAGGAGGGAATAATATACACACTCAGTTGGGTATAGAAATCTGTCTTACCCCACAGGAAAATAGGGAGGGAAGGGGACAAGAGAGTAGGGGGATGATAGAGAGGAGGGCAGATTGGGAAAGTGGGTAATCAGAAGCAAATACTTCTGAGGAGAGACAGGGTCAAAAGAAAGAATAGAATAAATGGCTGGGCGGGATAGGATTAAGTGAAATAGAGTTAGTTTTTCACAGCATGTGTACTATGGAAGTGTTTTACATAACTGCACATGTATAACCTATATTGAGTTGCTTACCTTTTCAATGAGGGTGGTTGGGGAGGGAGTTAGGGAGAAAATTTGGAACCCAAAGTTTTAAAAAGACATGTTTAAAAAAATGTTTTCACATGCAACTGGGAAATAAGAAATACAGGAAATGGATACAGAAATCTATCCTGCCCTACAAGGAACTAGAAGGGGAAGGGGATAAAAGAAGGGGGGGAGAGATAGAAGGGAAGGCAGACTAGGGGAAGGGGTATTCAGAATGCATGCCATCTTGGGGTGGGGGGAGGGGCGAGATGGGGTGAAAATTTGGAACTCAAAATCTTGTGGAAATAAATGTTGAAAACTAACCAAAAAAAAGAAAAAAGAAAAAAAGGGGGTCAATTAAACAAGAGTCCAGAAGTCATACCCCCCTTGAGCAGCTCTGCACATCTCACTATTGCATGAATCTTTCCTTCACTGTCCTTCATAATGAATGAATTTTTCCTACTTATATCTGACCTATATCTCATTTCAAAAAGACACTTTTGGAAAACCTCCATGTTTTCAGCTAGATGTATGATCTTGTACAAGTTGCTTAACTTTTCTGAGCCTCCATTATCATTACTTCAAAATGATGGAATAAGACTTGATTATGCCAAAGGTGCCTTTCGGCCATAATTCTTTGATCCCATGACCGTCTCTATGATTCTTTGGTACTTCTTTTTCCTTTTATTTCGTGTGACGCAGTAAGTCCCCAAACTATTAAATAAATTCCCATCAATAATCCATGACCAGACTCAAGTTAGACTTAAACCTACTTAAGAATAATCTCTATAGCCTAGCTTTGCAGGCCCTCCATATCTTTTTCTTTTTCTCTTTCACTAATATTCTCCACATATCCTCTGCTAGAACTGAATTACCCACTCTTCACTGATACTTATCTTCCCCATTCCCACTTTGCACTATTTCTCATGCTATGCAACATGCCTGGCATATTCTCTTCCAACCTCCATAATACATCACCTCCTGTCCTTCCATGCCAGCTCTTCCATGCCATTCTCTGCCTCGAACTAAGTGCAATATCACAAAGCTCTCATCTCTTATAGCAATTATCACTCATTTAACATTGCTCTTATATATACAGTGATTTAACTTTTTTATGTGTAATTCATAGGATCATAAAGTCACAGAATTTTAGTTGGAAGGGACTTCAGATCATCCAGTGCAATATTTTATTTTACAAATGAGGGAACTGAGGCTCAGAGAGATTAAATGATGACCAAAGTCATATGGGTGTGCTTATTTTCTCAATCGTGTCTTTTGTCGATAGGTACCATACCTTCTTTATACTTCATGTTCTCCCCAGTGCAATTATGTAGTAGAAGCACAATAATATGTATTAGGGATGGAATAGTGTAGCCATGGAGTATTTGAAACTGGGCACCTTCTCTGGTCCAACCTCATTACAAATAAATAGGCAGTGGTATAGTGGAAGAAGTACTTAATTTGGCATAGAGAATGTGGGCTCAAATCCCAGTTCTATTCATGACTCTCTGCAGAACCTTGGATAATTCACTTTCTCCTTCTGGGCTTCAGTTTATTTACCTGTCAAATAGCACTAATTCATCTCTAAAATACCTCCCAGCTCATTGCTATGAATAAATGACCAGGCAAATTTCCCTGAGTTAAATTGCTCTTAGTTCATTTTCTTCCTACTACAAGTTGTTGTTTTTGTTGTTGTTGAGTCATGTCCAACTCTTCACGACCCAGATTTTGGGTTTTCTTGGCAAAGATATTGGAGTGGTTTGCCATTTCCTTCTTCTGCTCATTTTACAGATGAGGAAACTGAGGCAAACAAGGTTAAGTGACTTGCTCAGGGTCACACAGCTAGTAAGTGAATAAGTAGCCTACAAGTCAATAGTTTACTACTAAGTTAGTAAGTCATAGATCTAGCCAGATTTGAATTCAGGAAGATAAGTCTTCCTAATTAGTCCTAGTATTTTATTCACTGTACCACCTAAAACTGACATACAGCAGTTCAACCCCTCCCTCATAAGTCTCATCTGGTATTCTAACAGTAGCTAGGTGGTGCGGAATAGTCACAAGATTTCTGAGTTCTTAGGAACCAATAAAAAAGGTCATGCAGGTCACATTATCAATGCTAAGGATTGTTTTAGACTGAAAGTCAACACACATTTTGGTTTTCAGAGTATCTGTTGATTTACTCAGAGTTCATGCTATCAAATTTACTCGAGGGGGACCTAATTCAGTGTCCTTGGGTTAAAATAGGAAATCTTATTTGACTTAAAAGCCTGTTTGCCTCCACTCCTACTTTTCCATGTTTATTTCGCATGAATCTCCTTAATGCAGTGTAGAATTTAGCCAGATTGGTCTACCTGCTCTTCCTGGTATGCTACATTCCAACTACTACTTCTATGCATTTGTACATGCTGTCGACCAGGTCTAGACTAAAATACTTACTTCAATCTCTTAAAATCACTACCTCCTATCAAAGTTCAAGTACCACCTCTTATACAACACCTAGTGCCCCCCCAATAATTTGTATATAATTTGTGTTTACTTATTTGTGAAAATGTTTCCTTCAGAAGAAGAGAAGTTCCTTGAGTGCAGTAATTATTTTAGGTTTTTTTTCTATTTGCATTGCTGTCATTTAGTACACTGCCTGACTGTAAAAAAGTATTTAATGGATAAATAAATGAAAGAATAGAAAATCAAGCATAAAATATTTATAACAGACCCCATACTACAGAAATCCCTAAGGTCAGTAAAAGTAGCCAATGTCTCAAAAAGAGCACTCCTTCTACCTACAAATGTTTTGTACCTGCTCCAATCACCACGTTTTTTCCTGAAGGAACATGGACTTAGGTAATTCCTAGGGGGTTTGATTTGATGAGAGAGAAATATGAACTCTAGCATCAATTTATGCTTATGCAATCATTTCACACACACAAGTCTCCTCACATTGTTTCACATACAATCAAGAAGGAAAAGCTAGTCATTCCCTTAGATAGAACTCCTTTTTTCACACATCTATAATAAAGAGTGGTTCATCCTGATATACTTAAATCCACAAGTTAATCACACATTAGCCCTCTTGGAGAGAAGCTAAATATTATGGCTGTACAAAGTGACATTATATTTAATGTTCAACTATGGAAACAAATCCGTTCCATGTACATACACTGTTGGACTGGAACAGGGTGAAAAGGAACACTCCTATGTAACAGAGTCAGTTATTGTTACCTCTCTATTTTAAAGTCCCCCAGTCATTTTTTTTATGCCACATGTTTGTAATAGCTAGTCTTCTGTTTTCTCAGGCATCTGAGGCAAATGCAAGATTTTTCTGTTATTGGTAACCCTCACATGAACTCACTGATCGATGGCTAAAAGGCAAAAGGCTCCAAACAACATATGTTGCTAAAAAAGCCCTAGGGTAGGGAGCATAATTTTGATTTAATAGCAGCAGAGTCTAGGCAATGTGCTACTATCCTTATGATCTCACAAGAGCGTGACTGAACTGGACAGTATTTTCAGCTGTGATGGAACTAGTTTTATTTTCAGCACACTAAGAAAAGAGGAACAAAATTTCAAGAAAAATCAGCAAAGGTGGTAAAAAAATATGAAAAAAAATGATGAATGTTAACTGTTCCTGAATGCCCATAATCACTGGGAAAGTAGAGTATTCAGACAGCAAGACAACCTCTGGGGCATTGAGGAAAACATATACTATCTTTTATAAACAAAGCAATATTTAGATACTGATGGAAATATTCACAGAAATAATCAAAATGGTAATGGACGTAATGATGTATTCCAGTTCATATAAGCCACTTTTAATATGAATATATTTTAATTTAGGGGCACACTTGTTTGTTTAGTTGAAGACTATAACATAGTCAGCATAGTGACTGACCATGGATATTTCTGCTTTAAAGTGCTGAGAATTGATTTCAAATCACTTGAAATGAAACAAAATGAGTACTACATCAACTAAGGATTTGTAGGATCAAAAGATCATAGAATAATAAGGCAGGAAAGGTCCATTGTGATCATCTAGTACAATCTGTTCGTTCTGTAGATGAGGAACAGCGGCTCAGACAAGTGTAGTAAATTACTCAAAACTACAAAATTAGCTTTCAGGCAGAAGAACATAATCAACTTTTCCTGTGTTTTGGTCAGATCACATTTGAAGAATCATGTTCCATCCTGGTACATTTTATGTAGGACATTTGATAACCTGAAAAGTTTCTAGAAGAGAATAAAGGGTATTTTTTGTTATTCAAGTGGTTTTCAGTCATGTCCAACTCTTTGTGACCCCATTTAAGGTTTTCTTGGCAAAGATACTGGAGTGGCTTGCCATTTCCTTCTCTAGTTCATTTTGAACATAAGAAAACTGAGGCAAACAAGGGTAAGTGATTTGCCCAGGGTCACACAGCTTGTAAGTGTCTGAGGCCACATTTGAACTCAGGTCTTCCTGACATCAGGCCCAGCACCCAATTCAATGTACCAACTAGCTTCCCTGAAAGGGTATTGTGAGAAATATACAATTTATGTTATATGAAAATCAGGTAAAACAATGAGGGGTTCTAAACTTGGAGAAGAGAAAACTTATGAGAATATGATAATTGACTTTAGTAGTTGAAAGGCTTTGACCTAAAAGAAGGATTTGACTTGTTCTGTTTGGCCCCAGAAGTCAGAACTAGAAGCAATGGATACTGGTTTCAAAGAGGCAGATTTATATTTTATGCAAATAAAAGTTTCTAAATATTTGGAACTCTCTAAAAGTGGAATGAACTACCTTAGGAGGTATTGGTTTCCCTTTCATTAACAGTATTTAGGCAAAGATTTGATGATGATTTGCCTAGTATATCAGAAAAGGGATTATTTTTCAAATGTATATTATATATAACATATTTACACATATGTATATATATGTGTATACACATGCATACACAAATGTGTATGTATACATACATATATGTGTGTATGTATATATATATATATATATATACACATACATTGCCAGTAAAGTCCCTTCCATTTCAGAAATTCTCTAATTATCTAAGTAGCAGATTTCTGAGAGCCAAGATTACTTGCAAACTAAAAAAAGAGGTTTAATGGTGATAGAAAACCACCAAATGAAATTAGCCTAAAGTAAAAGTCTATATTTCATTATTTAGCATTCGCAGAAGTTACAAAAAATATCTTTGGAGAATGAACAGCATCAACAATGGTGACATAGTGACATAAATCTGATATTTTATGAGTAATATTATATTACCTTGGGAAAAGTAGAAGGAGGAAAAAATGAATCAAACTGCAAAATTGAGCCATCTTCAACAACCCTCATGGGATAAGAAAACAGGAAGACTGACTTGAAGAAAAGTTATCTTGACATGCCTGACCAGAACAGATGGGCCAATAGTAGAATAACGCACAAGGCAATGGCAGAATAAGCAGACACCCCGCCAGACTTGGAGCTCTCCATTTCAAAGACTGGCTACACTTTTCAGGCTTCCAAGCTGATAGCCACCCAGCAGGATGGAATTCCCACCAAGGCTTTCCAGCCGGTATTATATTTTGGCCGAGTTCTCTGTTCAATGTTATGGTCCAAAATTCATAAGCAAGCTGTGCCATGCCCTGGACCTGCAATAAGAAAAGCATTATCATTGTTAGAAACTCATCTAAACAGACAGGTACCATTTGGAAAAAGGAAAAAAAATGTCATAAAGACCATATCATTTGTTGGTGCCAGAGAAGAGGACAAAGTTTTGTCCCCGAATGGAATTTTCCCTCTTCTATCTCACCAACTTGGGGCATGAATCATAAATAGACTGCAATGCAACTTGTTTTGAGGCCTTACTCATTTTGATGTGTATGTCTGTGTATGTGTATGTATTCATTCCTCACAATCCTGGGTGTGAAGCCACCTGGATATACAAATTACTTTGGCAATTGGCACTGTTTTCCTCACTGAAAGCCAACTCTTTGACAAAGGACTGTCATGGGTTGTTTTCGTTATCAGAGGTTTCACTGTTCATTGGTGCCCTGATAGGAAGACGAGAAAAGTAAATATTTTTAGTGCATTTCGTAATCCACACTTCTTTTTCATTTTTGTTTCTATTCAAAGATAGCAACTCCATTATTATATGAATTATTATATCAGCAGTTCATAGTTTAGAATGCATGTTCTTAATTCATAAGGGTGTGATTTTTTTAATTAGTCCTATGACTTTCTCATCTTTTCTTAAAGTTGCATCTGGAAAATGAAAAGATGTTAATTTTGTCTTCATTTCTTTTCCAAGGTTCCAAAAACAGTATTATGTAGTGGCATCACATTAGCTCAAAGCCAATATGTACTTTAACTTAGTAAGCTCTTTTAAAAAAACATGTCCCTCCTAGAATCAGTTAAATTCAATAAGCATTTATTAAACATTTATTATATGCCAAATACTGGTGTTACAGTCATTATATTATAAGTTTTGGAGATACTAAGAGAAAAAACGAAATAGTCTCTACTCTCAAGGAGCTTACAAACCATTGGGGTGAGTGGGAATGTGTACATAGATATGTAAGATAAAAACTTTGACTAAACGTGTAATCTCTCTCTCTCTCTCTCTCTCTCTCTCTCTCTCTCTCTGTCTCTCTTTCTCTCTCTCATACACACATATACAAATTCTCTGTTTATAACTTCATCATGAAACCACCAACTTGATGAAATTTGTCTCTTCTCAAATCCAGGAGTGCAAAGACTGGCCTAAATGGACAAAGCAGGAAAAAGTGGGACTCGAAGTTGTGAAATTTGTTGTGAAATTGTGAAAATTGTGTTGTTGAAGTTGTGAAAATTAATTTGATCAATATAAACATACTTAAAGACATAATTAGGGTGATGTTACTGTCAACGGGATGAAAGCTTAGCATTTAGAATGCACTGATAATATTTGAGTCTTTCTCAGAATACAAACAGCTAAACTTAACAGCTCACTAACAAAAACATTCATTAAAACTGGGACCTCCCAGATGGGTACTAGGTAGCTATACCTCCTGCCCACTCTGCTCCCCTCCCCACCACCAGCTCTTCCTAGGCAACTGGGTGGATAGAGGGCTTTGCCTGGAGTCAGGAAGACCTGCATTCACAAACTCAGACACCTACTACCTGTGTTACCCTGATTATGTTACTTAAAACTCTTTCTGCCTCAGTTTTTCCTCAGCTGTAACGACAGCACTTACCTCACAGAGTTGTTGTGAGGATCCAATGAGAAAATATGTACAAAGTCTTTAACACAGTACCTGGCACATAGCAGGCATTTAATAAATGATTCTGCTTCTTCCCTTCCTTTCCCTTCTCTTCCTCCCTGTCCTGCTCCATCCACTTCCCATTCCACCCCCCCCCATTCTCCTCAAACATTTGAAGGCATATTTCATTCCATTTGCTCTAGAAGCAATTTGTACTCTTTGCCCCAGGCACAAAAAGTCACTCTGTTCAAAGAGTACAAAAAGCAGAACCACTTCCACTTTTGACGTAGTATCTATATTAACATTTCATTATGGAAATTGTTAAATAACATGTCACAAAATAACATGTTGCTCACTGACACAGACTGAGAAAGCAAGTTGTTATGCCAAGATCATACAATTTTTTTTATTCAAAACACTGAATAAAAGCTCCCTAAAGACCCCTCCCAAAGTTCCATAAGGAGTCCAGAAGAACATTGGCTTACTCTTAGGGAATTCAAACAAATAAAAAAAAAAACTAGCAGTTTTCCTAACCACTATTTCAATCATCATTTCTCTGGCCTGGGGAGGAGAAGTCACTGTCAGGTTTTTTTGGGTTTTGGGGTTTTTTGGGGGGGGGGGAAGGGGCTCTTGTTGGCTAATGTTTTGTTAATGATCCTCAGCTGCTCAGCTGCCTCCTCTCCCACTTATGTCCCTCTTCCTGAACTTCCATTTGTTTGATTTCATATCCTCTCAAAAAAAATGTGTTTTATAAACATAACCGCTACTCCACCACATAGACCAAGACTCCATTGAGGGTGAATTCCCTGGGGAGTGTAATATATGGGAAGTAGTCTGGTATGAGATACCTCTAAGGTCAAGCAAGATAAAAACTAAAGCTAAATCCCCACTGCTTTTAGGGGATTAAACTTGTATTCTTTTATGTCATAATTGTCCTCATGTTTCATGGTAGTAAATGCACATGGGCATCAAGCTAACAGAAAGAAATATCAATGAATGAGACTGGATTTCCAAAAGAAAAAGGCAAGTATTTAAAACAATAACTTGATATCCTACTTCCTATGTGCCCCTGGAGTATCAAATTCATAACAGCATTTACATGAGAAATGCTTACTTGCAAAGCACACATAAAAATCACTCATAACTAGAAACTAAATTCATGCTGGCTTTCCCTAATTAAGGAAATAACAACAGTGGGGTCTCTCAACCCCACCTGCTTCACAAAGTCTTCCTAGACTGATCAGACAAAGACTGATTTCTTCCTCTTACTGTCCTTATCCTGGCCTTAGAACGCCTACGGATAAACTCTTTCTTTTGCGATATGTGCCAAAGTACCATAATTTCCCAACTCCTAGAATATATTCACCATTAAGCTGGAGATAATACCAATTTTTGTACTTTTTCATTGTGCTTTTGTTGAATGTCTTCATTGACCGTTCACTAAGTCATCCTCCATACTGTAGACTTGTGTTAGTTTTGTGAAGAAGTCAACCAGTAATTCCATTCAGATTAAGAGGTATTGAAAGTGACAATAAGAAAGACTAACAATTAGACTGAAGCAAAGTTTTCTTGCGAGGATACACAGAAACCACTCTCAACTAGGATGTCCATAGGTAGTCAAAGCAGTTCACTGCAAGTACTGGACCAGAGGCACAGAAAGACATGTATAATCCTGAACCTTAGATTCCAAGTTACTGGGGGTATAACAGGCCCAGTAAATAGACAACTGAGAATTCACAAGGGAGTCAAGGCTAATACATCAAGTCCTGAGTGACTCAAAGGACTCCCCTCTGGAAATTTACTTTTCTTAAAATGCATCTCAGGGACTAGACAGAAAAAGTACTGACAGTGTTTTTTTTGTTTCATTTTGTTTCGTTTTGTTTTCATTGAGACTAGTCCCCTAAAGTGTAGGAGTATAGTTATAGCTATGACACTGAGCATGGGGTTTTATCACTTTTTTTTCCAGAAGAAAATGTCCTTACCTGGCCTTGGGCAGGGCAGCAGAAAAAAAGAGAGCTACACAAATCTCCCCTATCTTTGGAGTAGGTGGAAATGGGTGCAGGAAGAGACCAGGAGCTGATGGAAAGGAATTCCAAGGAAACAGAAACTTAAACAGAAAAACAAAACTCATGATTTGAATATAAACACATGATATTTAATGTGTAAGCATTAAAAGGTGTTTAATAGAGGAAGTTGTCCTTTCAAGCTGACCTAACAGAACTATGACATAAAAACTGCTGCATACTTCAGGTGATTCATATGATCACAAGTGATATTGGAAGAAGGAACTTATAAAATATTCCCAAAGATTACTTAATCTTGGGCAAGAAAATCAAGGCATTGGGGGAACATACTGTGATTTTCTTTTTGCTGCCCATTGAAAACAAGAGGTGTGTAAGGGGGAAACCGATTTAAGAAGTAAATAGCTGGATTAAAAATGATTTTTGAGAATGTGATTATGATTTCTGGAGCTCAGATTAAAATATAGGGATAACAGAATCTTGACCAGGGATTGAGTATGCTTATAAAAACTAGTAAAAATTGAGGAGGAATAGAAAAGACTTTTCTTTTCATATATGTGTATATATGTATGTATACTACCTTGATCAATTTGTATATGTATATATGTATATATATATGTGTGTATATATGTATATATACACCAATCTTAATACCATAGACCTCAGAGGAGACTACATTTGAGACAGGATCTAGTATCAAATGATTTTATACACCAACATACACATATATACATAATACATATAACCCCAAAATTTAATCAACAAGCAAGAATTACTACTGGTCTTTAAACAAGGAAGCAAGTTTGGCTTGAATATATGGCTAGACTATACCTTATTCAAAACAAACAGAAAAGATAAAATGTGGCAGCTTTTTATATTAAGAAGGTTTACACATTTGAGGATATCTTGGAGGTAGAGAGGAGAAGCATGGTGGAGAACATCTAGGGATCCAATGTGATACAATGGAAAGAGTATTTCACTTGAAGTCCCAGGATGTGATTTGAATCATAGAGTCTCCTAGCTATACTACTTACTACATATGTTATTTTGAACAAACCCTTTAACCTCTTTAGCACTGCTTGTTCATTATTAAAATTAGGGTGATGGACCTCTAATTTCCCTTCCAGCTATAAAACTATGATTCTATAACTTAGCAACATGAAAAATAAATGGCATTGTCAGAGAATACTATAGAATACCTGGATTGTAAAGAAAATCAAGAAAAAGTTCAGAAAATAGATAATTAGAGTAATAAGGGAATTAAATTTTCAGTCATCTACTAGCATCTACTTTCTGCCAAGAAACAAAAAATAAAATAAAATGAAATCTGAGCATCTGAATACTTCCTGACTTGCCTTAGTGGTAAATTTATCCTTCAATAAGTGGATGAACCAAAAAGGGAAAATTCTATTCTGGATTTCATTCTTGTAGTACTGAAAAACCTATTGATGGAAACTTTTTGGAAATGCCCACTCCTTCCTAGAGTTTGTACTAAGCATAGTTTGATATATAATTTTCTTCTGGTTCTTTGAAGTGCTATATGTAGCACTGACTAAGCAAATTGATTGAGGTAGTATTGTAATTTTTATCATAGTACCTCAACCTACCAATGATCAATTACTATTTCTCCAGTTATTTAGGTCTATCTTCATTTTTTCAAAAAAATATTTTGAAGTTGCATTCATAGAGTTCCTGTATATGTTTTGGTGGTTATATGTTTAGGAGGTATAGCCACTGCACTTGATACAAAGAAATTCTGACTTAACCATTATGGTTCTGTGACATTTTCCCCCCACTCTATCTTAAATTATCAGCTCCTGCAATCTAGGCAAGGGTAAGTGAGATTTAAAATAAAAAAGTTAGCTAGTGTTATTACTAGATCAAAGTGTTTAATTACATTTGGGGTATATTCCTATCACTTGACAGCCATTTTCTTTCCTTTGTTTAATTATATTTTGTCTTCTTATATATTTTCTTCTTATATATTTTGTTGCTTAATTATATATCTATCTATATAGATATATATATCTATAGGTATATATAGATATATATATCTATATAGATAGATAGATAGATAGATAGATAATTACATTTGCGGTATATTCCTATCACTTGATGGCCATTTCCTCTTTCCTTTGTTTAGGTTGATAAACATAATTATGAAGCAGATGAAATAGGTCTTTACCTGGATAGTGTAAGCTCCTTGAGGACAAAAATTGTTTTGTTTTTTCTTTGTATTGGTCAAATCTAGAAATATTACTGGAACCTATTAGATTTTTTAAAATGTTTGCTTATGGCTTAAAATATTTGATATCCTATCACGTCCATTTTCGATAAAGCATTTCAAAATTTTGCATGTGGGAAAAGACAGTATACAATGTATACTGAAATATCCCTTGACAATCTTAAACTCAACCAGCTAGCAGCATATCAACATAAAGGGCAGGATAAAACATAATTAATCTCCATAGAGAAGCAAAAGCACACCTTACTAGAAATCAAAAGTTGGGAGTCCTGGATTTTGCAAACTGTATGATCTTGGGCAGATCACCCTATCTCTTTGGGGCTCATTTTCCTCATATAAAATATAAGGAAGTTGGATTAAAGAATCTCTACAGTTTTTTTCATTACTTACCTTTTATAATTTATAATTTATAATTCTTTCAAAGGTATTGTTTAATAAAGTTTGTAGTGCTACCCTGCCCAGAAATGTGTGCATTTTAATATGGGAGGTTTTGAAGATAGAAAAGAGTTAAATACTCAAAATTATTAATTTATAATATAATTACATACATCATGACAAGATAAAGAAAATATTTTTAGTCAGAACTTTGAAATTTAAGGAGTTCTACACATGGGCTGGACTGAGTTACCAAAGATAATTAGAAATGAAGAAATGTATTTCTCTGATAATTCTGTTTGTATAATCCAAACTTTTTTCATAAACATATCCATGATTAACACCACTATCAATCTAGTGCCTGCTTCATTACACTCAATGTATCTTTTTGTGAACTCAAATATGAACATTCAATTATTAATCTTCCCTGGCCTTGGACATTCCGGGGCTACTCCCATCATATAGAACTAGATTGTGGTATTCTTACAAATCTTTTCATGTAATTAGATGGAGAGGAAGAATTATGTTTTTAGAGGGCCTGCTTAATCTCAGCTAGAAAGACAGAGAGATGAAAAGGAGGAGAGATAAAGAAAGACAGAGACAGAGAGACAAAGACAGAAAGACAGAAGCAAAGATGGGTAGAGCATTTTTAAGTGGCTAATGTTAGCCGGGCACTATGCTAATTACAAAGAATACAAATAAAAGTAAACAACATAGCCTCTGACGTAACAGAGCTTACATTCTAATGGGAAAATATAACATGTAAAGGGGTACTTGAGAATGGGATGAAGGCACACATCTTAGCAGGAGTATGGTAAGAAGACTTCAGGAAGTAGCAAAGAACAATGATTTGGAAACTTGTTTCTGGCCAAATAAGGCAAAAATTTTACCTGTCAAAGGTAGGGGTAGGAGTAACAGGGGTGGAGACCAAGTTTTTTGTTGGAAGGAGTTAATGAACAGTCATAGCAAGGATACTATGAGAAGTGGTGATTGCAAGATAAGGCAAACAGAGAGGTGGGCTTTTCCCTCAGCTAGCCGGCTTAAGGTTTAGGATTTTATATTTGTTTTGTTATTTTAATATTTTTTTTAAATCTTAAATAATATGTAATTGAATGAAATGAATACATTTTAAAAGATTAATTTTATTACAATTCACTTTGCAAGTCATAAACTTATGGAAAGAAAATGCCAAAATGATGATTGGTTTATAAAACATTTATCTCAAAGAACATGTGGGGTGAATCATAATGAAATGTTGGCCTTGTGTCTTCTGTAAATGACATGTTCATCTAAGGAGTTAGAAAGTAAATAAGAAAATATAAACTTGTTTCTTAAAGTCTCTTAAAATCCACTATATTAGGTTCTGGACAGAGTATGTGGCTCCATTTTAACAAACAGTACAACTTCATCGCCATCCAGCAGATAATGGCAGTGCACAATGGGAAACTCAAAAGCTGATAAATTTGAGATACTCACATTTTCATTTTAACTCATATTAAGACAGAAATAAAAAAGATTTTGTATAACAGGAAGGGTGAGGTGGAAAGAAGAGAAAATATTTTTTAAAATAAGTTGTTGAAGGTTTTTCTAATAAACAACACAAGGGGGCACTAATATTTAGAAAAGACTTCTGAAAAGAGGTGGGAAAGAAAGACATTTTACATTAAAAAAAAAACCCTCCTTTTATGGTTAAGTAAAAGATGGATGTTTGCTGCTGGTTTTATATGAGTCTATTTCTAAAAATGTCTTTGTTTTTACCATGTGGTTAGAGTGTGCACGGGATTGCCTACTGATGTAATCCTATTATTTAATATAGTCTTCTTTTATGAAGGCCATTGTATTTATAGATAGAGTGAGAAATGAAGATGCCCCAGTTCAACAACTTAGTGCTAAAGTCTGATTTTCAGGACTCTGTACTTACTACTAGACATCTTGATTTTCATGAATTATTCAAAATTTAAGACTCCCTCCAGAATCATGACAGCTATAAAACTACTCCTAGCATGCATTTCTATTTTTTAAAAGAAAGTCTGATCAAGAAAAGAGTAGGACATTATATTTCTCTGTCTCTATGTTTCTCTGTCTTTTGGGGTCTGTTTCTGCTTCTGTTTCTTTCTCTCTGCTACTCTGTATCTCTGTTTCCCCTCTCTCCTTGTTCATTATGTTATTTCACATAGGAACTTTTCATTATCTACCCTAAGATAATAGCAACTCAGTACTTTTGAAAAGAAACGTCCAGGAGAGAGCACAAAGGCTAAAATGGCTTACCTGGCATCTTTGAATTAAGGGGGTTTTGTTCAGTATCCACAGATCCATAAGTAAAATAAATTCTTTACATCGACCATCTCTCCCCTCCCACATAGAACCTTCATAAAGAAAGTTAGACTTGTGCTGGACCTTGAAAGATGGAGTAGGTGTGAAGAAAAAAGGACTAGGGAAGCACAATCTAGATGGGGAGAAGATTGATGAGGAGTTAGAAGTAACAGGATAAGGATATGGAAGTAGAAATGAATAAAGTTCATACAGGTAACAGTGAAGAAACTGGTCTGCCTATAACAGAGATGTTTATTGGAGGGTAAAAGGAAGAGTCAAAGCAGAAGGTAGCTTTCTTACATAGTGTGACCTTCTCCATATGTTCTTGTTTATGGGTGACATAGTGCTGAAAGCCCTGTAGCATTGTCCACTATCTTAAAAAAGAACTGAAATTATTCAATGGAGACTGGCCTGACTAATCTCACAAGATAGACCAAGTGGCAAGATATGTATTGCCCAGATTACAACACACATTTGCATAAATAGCTTCTAGGAGTTTTCAAAAAGTATTCCTGGGACAGACAGTAGAGAGGGCAATGATTTGGGCCCACGGTTGAAAAGGAGGAGGAAATTGGACTGCTTTGCCTTTGGGAAATTGCAAAGCTCCTTTAATGACCCCAAACTTACACTGCAAGCAAAGACTCATTTTTCTAATGCCAGCATTTTATCCATGTTACTACATGGCAATAAAATATGAAATAAACTTTTCCAAAAACTAAAAATGACTATCACAAAGAGAGACTCTGTTCTTAGTCTTTAATTTAACTTGCCCAGAAATAGGACTTCATGTCACTTCCTGACCATTTCCAGACTGTGCTGTCTCCAATTCAGCCATCCTCCTCAACCCCCTTCCACCAGAACTACCTGAACTCTGCCCCCTGGGGTCCTGGGCTCTAGTAAGTACCTAGAATGAGGGCTGCACATCACTTCCCAGACCAGAGGTGGTGAACCTGCAGCCTTGAGGCCACATGTGGCCTTCTAGGTTCTTGGGTACAGCCTTTTGAGAGTCCAAATTTTTTCCCTGGGCAAGTCACTTAACTCCAATTGCCTAAAAAAAGAGAGAGAGAGAGAGAGTTCAAATTTTATGCAACAAATCATTTTATTAAGGGGATTTGTTTTGCGAAGTTTGGATTCAGTCAAAGAGCCACATTTGAAGATGTAGGGGGCCAGGTATGGCCTTGAGGCTGCAGGTTCCCCAGTCTTGTCCCAGACATTTCTGAGTTATGCTACACTGCATAGTTCTCATCTATTGCTCACCTTTTAGCTGTGTTTTATGTGATGTCTTCTTCCATTAGGATACAAGCTCCTTGAAGTCAGGCACTATCTTGCTCAAATTCATATCCCTAGTGTCTAACACAGTGCCTGGCACATAGTATGTGTTAAATAGTTTTTTTTCCATTCATTCAGAAGATTAGAGAGGTTCATGGTAAGTGTGAGTAGGCTCCACCATTTAACCATTGAGAAACTCTAAACAAGAACCAGAGTATGAAGTGACTTCATGCAATTGTATGAAAGGAAAAGAAGGTGGGTTGGTCATGTTTTAGGGATAAGTGATGAGAGGGTGACAGCTAGCATGCTCCATAGTTCCCTTACATTGTCAGGAGAATGAAAGTAAGATATTTAACGCTTTGGTCAAATCTCATGTGTTGAATCTATGGGTAGATATGGACAAGAGTCACACAGAAAGGACAGTCATAGAGGGGTTATTTTCTGTATCATCAGAGGGGATTTCTAAATCAATGAGATCACAGATCTATTTGACTACTTGAGAAATAAGGAATATATTTGTATAGAAAGGATGAGAATAGGTTACGTCATGTCTTGAAGGCTAGGCAGAATAATTCAGACTTGATGCAGTCGTAAGAATCATAAGGTCATAGGATCATAATTTTAAAGCTTTAAAGGGTCTCAAAGATTATCTCCTCCAACATGTTCATTTACAGGTGAGGAAACTATAGCCAGCCAAAAGAGGTTCTGTAACTTGCTCAAGATCAAATAGAAAATAAGTCAGTTATCAATAAGCATTTATTAAACACTTCTGTTCCAAGCATTATTCTCAGCATTGGGAAGACAAGTAAAAGCAGAAAGACAATCTCTGCCCTCAAGAAGCTTACATCCTAAAAAGAAGCTGAAAATTGGGTGGGGAGGAGAAAGTATCAGCACAGCATGGTAGGTAAGTCCTGTGGAAATGAGTCAGCAGTGTAGCCTGGAGAGGGATGAAACATGAGAAGGAAAAACTTTTGAACCAAGCTCCTCTGACTCTAACTTGAAATCTAACATGGTTTAATGCCATTTCAATATGCCTCTTTTACTACTCAGTCAGTCAACAAGCATTTATTAAGCACCTACTATATGCCAGGGATTTGCTTAGTTCTAAGGATACAAAGGCACAACCCAACAAACAATAAAAACAATAGAAATCCCTGTTCTCAAGGAACTCACAGTCTAATTGGAGAGACAACATGCAAACAGCTATGAATAAGCTATGCAAAATATACGTTGCAGATAGTCAACATGGGAAAGTCACTAGCATTAAGGGGGACGGGGAAATCCTTACAGAAGGTAGGATTTTAGATGGAACTTGAAAGAAGCTAAAGAATACATAAAGATGAGGAGGGACAGTCAGTGACAATGCTCAGAATTGGGAGATAAATGATGTTTCTGAGAAATAGCAAAGAGGTCGGTATCATGGAATTACAGAATATATGCAGTGATGGAGAAATAAGGAATAAGAGGCTGGAAAGATGGGTGGGAGCCAGGGATTCAGGGTGATTTCAGTGAGAATAAGGAGGAATGAGTGACTTACACAGACATTTTGAAAGGACAAAATGGTAAACTATTACAGATGTACTATGATGAGGAAAGAATTAAAGATGTCTGTAATAACACAGTGGTTGTGTCTGCCATGCTATTTCAATTTGATGTTATCACCATCTAATATCTTACATGTATGGTAAAAAAAAAAAAAACTACAATACTTTGAATTACAAAACATCATAGCCCTTGCTGCAGGTCCCCGTCCCTCACCCCCACAAAAAAAAAAAAAAACTATATGATCCAAAGGGCAATGAAAAACTACATGTGAGCTGTAAGTAAAAGAAAACATATTTCCTATTCATATGTAAGAATGGTAGATGACACCAAAATAGCATATAATCTGAAAAGGGAGTATTCTAGGTATGTAGTATGAGAAAGTTTAACAGACGCACATGTTGTTCTGGTACCCACACTCTTTTTCAATACCTTTGGGGTACATACCCTTTGAAGAACTTAAGGAAGATAAAGCAAGAATTACCTAGTAAAAAAAGTCATAGATGGATTGCAATCTCCATCAATGGCTCAAATTAAGCTATAGTTTTTAAGTTTGCATATCATTTTTATTGATGATATTTTAATTTTAGTTTACCTCCTTTCTGATGAAATATAGAGGCACCTTCACATTCTGGGTAAGCTATATATCTACAAATGTCATTTCTAGAATGTTACTTCTGGGAAGGTTTCATATAGGCCAGTTATCCTATTCGTGATCTATGATTCCCTGTGAGTTTCAGACACAGAATATGGCCCTTCCTGGCCTGGTCCCTTTACGAATGAAAGAAATACAGGATTTTGGTGTCATAAAGGTAGAGGATGGCAAGAGGTGGTAGAGTGGGTAGAGTGCTGGGCCTGGAATCAGGAAAATCTGAGTTCAAATCTAGCCTCGGACACCAACTGTGTGACCCTGGACAAGTCACTTAACTCTGTTTGCCTCAGTTTCCTCATCTGTGAAATGAACTAGAGAAAGAAATGACAAGTAAGTCCAGTATCTTTGCCAAGAAAACTCCAAAGTGTCAGACACAACTGAAACAACTGAGCAACAATAACAAACATAGAGGGTGAACAAGAAACAAATGAAAGGAAAGAAGAAAAAAAGGAAAGAAAAGAAGAAGAGAGAGAAAAAGACAGTAGGGAATTTGATTTACTGTACAGAAGGTTATGTTTCTCAAAGAGAGGTGGACTCCAAAATCCATATTGTTATTTCACTGAATATAGTTAATCCATTGCTTCTAGCCTAGAAGTTTAGAATTGTGGTATCATAGACTAACATGGAATAAATGTTAAGAGGAGTCCTTTTGGAGATGGTGAGGATAACTTTAATTTTGCATGCATTCTATTTGAAGTGATGACAGGACACCCAAATGGAGATGACTTGTAGGAAGTCAGAAGTATAAAATTAGGTCAAAAGTGAAGAAAATTAATATAATGTTGTATAATTCAATAACCAATATTTCTCTGTAACCCATCCTATGCCCCATTTTGTCAAACTGTATTTCTCAGCCTGGCTCAAAATGAGACCTCTTTCAGGCAGCCAAGCTAAAGATATGGTTGAGGAATACATTCACTCCTAGCCCCTGGGGTATCTGTTCACCAATCAGTATAAAGTGGGACTCTAGATTTTTGTTTTTACCCATAAAAAGAACTAGCCTCTTTTGTGGTCTCAGTAAATGTGATGTTTTCAGTCCCGTTGTGGTCACTGATCCTCTGATGGGGGACAGTTTGGCCTATTTTATTAACAGTTATATGTGCTACTGATAATAAACTCATCTTGCCCCCAAAAAACTTGCCTTAGTTTACCTTTGTTGCATTTTTACTCTCCACAAAAGCAACAGACAGAGACTATCTGATAGTATTTGAGAAGACTAAGAAAATTCAACAGGGGGCAGCTAGGTGGCGCAGTGGAAAGAGGACCTGAGCTCAAATCTTACCTCAGACCAAACTCTTGACACTTACTAGCTGTGTGACCCTGGGCAAGTCACTTAACCCCAATTGCCTAAAAAAAAAAAATCAACATCCCTTTCTCGATACTTTTAAATGACTAGCCTTTCCCACACTAATTTACAGTGAACAGAAAACCAAGATTATTTTGTAAAATGAGACTACAGTGTCTTTTTCCCTAAGAAGTTGATCGCTAAAATGAAAATAGTTAAAAGGAATAATCTTATCATTAATCCAGTAATTATTTAATTTAAAGACAAAAAGGAACCCTTCCCTATCCTCAATGGATATGAGTACTTAGTAGTCTTGATAGTTTTTATGGTTCAACAAATAAGGAAAAATGTGGAGATTTAATAGAACCAGTAGGCAAATTTGAACCTTGCTATAAGTCGTTTCCCAATATTCCCAAGATATATTTAAATAAGACAATTTTCATATTTTCCATGGTAAATAACCTTACTAATTGGTCAAACAATACACATCATTGCATACGATGAGCTAAAAGTGAGATGAAACATAAGCAATTATGGCTGACGATTAGACCAAAGGCTTTAAGAGGAGAAATTGTGATCTAACAGGCTCTGGTAATGTGTACATAAAGGGATATTGTGTCCATTAAACACTTTTAACACCTGTTCAACGTCTAACCATCTGTCCCATGTTTAGCAGAGGCTCAAGGTAAACACTCAGGCCTCCTTAGGGAACTGGGAAGATAGGGCTTAATATAGCCTCTCTCTCATGAGCGTCAGATGTTGTGAAAGTGGAGAGAATTTGCTGTATCTAAAAACTTCACTCTTCACACACTATTCGGCATGCCTGTAATGTGAATTTGATACTTGTGATACACATTTGGAATTCCACAGACTCATCACGGGCTTCCTCTTCTTTTGTAAAGTTGCCATGTTCACTTATCAGCATGTGCGTTGCTTACATTGTTCAGAGATAAAAAGTAACAGAAACTTCCTTAAAAGCTATCTGTAGGGCTTCAAAGCAATGTTTTAGTATGCCCTGTGAGCCAGTACATTGCTATTTACACTTCTTTTGTCAAAGCATTTTAGTTATCCTTATTCCAGCAAGAGACAATCCCTCTTCTGAACATTGGCAGAAGCAGGCTGTGTAATTGGGAGTACTGAGAAAAAAGTAAGCAAAAAAGTTCAATTGCATATCAGGATGATGATGATGATGATGATAATGAATCAGTAAGGAAATATTCTCGCTGAACTCTTTTAGACAACCAAAGAGATTCTTAAAGAAAATATCTAAAGACCACTGGAGTGTATGTTCTATTCAGCACGTCTTAAACTGTGGGTCATAACCCTGTATGCAATTGAGAAAATCTGGCAACAGTAAAAGCTTTCTGTACATGCAATGACCAAAAATTAATTAAAAGTCAAATGTATAATAAATTTCAGGTGTTTCTGGCAGCACTTGACCCTGTTGCATCATACAACTTCACTGCAGCCTTGGTTCTGAAAACAAAGCATGTGTACTTTGCACTGTTCATGCCTTCAGGCCATGCAACTCCAACAAACACTGCAGAAACAGGAAAAGAGGTCCCAAGTGGAAAAAGTTTAAGAATCCCTGCTATAAATGACTAGTGATTAGACTGCAAAGTTAGGTCACAAAGATGCAATGCAATTAATTCTAATAATCAATACATTTTATACTCAGTATTCAAGTAGGCAACTTCAAGCTTTTCCTGAATCTTAGGTAATGGATCTTAAAAGAAAGGAATAAAGAAAGAAAGAAAGAAAGAAAGAAAGAAAGAAAGAAAGAAAGAAAAACACAGTGCTATTGGAAAGATTTGGCTATGCCATTTACTACCTATGTTACCTTGGGTAAGTCATTTTACCTTACTCTACCTCAGTTTATGTATTTATAAAATGACGAGGTTGGACTTCACCATCACTGAGATCTTTTCAGTTTAATGCTAAGAAATAGTGAACTTTGTATGTTATGCTGAGTTTTTTAATAAAGTGGGCAACAGACTTGGCTTGACGAAACCTGGGTCAAATCCCACTTCAGACATCTGCTAACTGTATGATTCTGGGCAAGTCAATCTCTCTGTAAAAGGGAATCAGAAATGCCTAACTCACAAGGTCACAATGAGAATCAAATAAGATATTTGTAAAGTGTTTAGCAAAAACATAAAGTGTTATCTAAAATGTTAATTAAGCATAGGTAGTAAGTATTTAGTTTCTGACTCAGGTAAAAACAGTCAGAGACTTAATAAACTATTCTAGATTACACAGAAAATTTCTGGAGGGCAGAGGCTAGAGTCCATATCTAAATACTCAAACACCTGTATTTGGGTATAGAGAACTTTAGGGATAAAGGAAGAATAAAATTGCTGCATGAATTGTTTACCTCCTCCACTAGAGACTGACATAAAGACTGAATAAACCACAATAAATCTTGGGATGAATTTACCTGTTCAGATTCATATTTGAATAGATCTTATGGGTCACCAAAATGGCAATACACTAACTATTCTATGAACAGCTTTAGCCTTGGATCTTGAGCAATATAATCATTTTCAATCTTTAGGGGCCAATTAACTACCCTAGCCATTTAAAAAAAAATAATGACCTAACCACTCTCTGAAACATATACCATAAGAGAATTCCCTTCTATGACATCAGTATGGACTCAAGAATGTGGTTATTTTCCATTTTTGTTTCCAACACCTTTAATGCTGTGAATACTGAGGGGTTTTTTGGTAACATGCAAAGACTTGGTAACTCATTTTACACTTGCAGTGCTTGCAAAACTGTTAACATGGAAAAAAAGCCTTTTGATTACATGTCTAGATTAAATTTAAACTAGTGTAAGGTGTTTTAGCAAATGAATTCATCTTTTACACTTGGCGTGCAGGAACTATGTGGGAAGTCATTTGGGCTGCCACTGTTGAGATGGCAAACATGTTTGATGGATCTGGTGAGAAAGCTGGAAATGTGCTGCATAAGGGTGCAGCTACACATCTATAAATCATGGAGAAAAAGTCCCTTACCTGGTCAGCTTCACAACTCTTCCATTCATGGACATCAAGGACGAAGCAGCAACCCATCTGCCATGTTTATTCTAGTTCTCCTGACCACTACTCTGTATGTACACTTTGTTCTTGGAGCAGAAGGTCAAACCACATGACTTTTATTAGTTCTTTTATAAATTCATTTAAGGAAAGTACTAAAATAACCAATTTTATGGTATAATATGAACTGAACACATACTGACTATGTTATTGTTGTAAATGGATATGGAGTGAATTAAAACTGATAAGGGCAACAATGTTCCAAATGACAGTGATGTTCTCATTTGCATAATGTCATCTCAAAAGTGGATCAGTATTCAGCTTTAAGTTTCAGAAACTATATTTGAAACCAAAATTTGTATAAGAAGGCATGTTTTCATGAAGGATTAAGTAGAATTCATACACCTATAAGGTTTTTCTATTCCTTATGTCTTTGACATTCTTTTTTTTAAATATATTTTATTTGTTTCATTAATTTCCCTATTACAGGTAAAAAATTTGACATTCACTGGCATTCATTTTTAAAGTTAGGATTTGGCATCAGTTATTTGTTTGATTCCATATTTTTATTTCCTTTTTCAATATTAAAACTATACTTTATATATATAATATATACATATATTTCAATAAGCATTATTTTGCCATTTCTAAGAATTTTTATGGTTATTTATATTTTTTCTATTTGATGCAGAGGTTTAGAAAACAGCCCTTTCTTTCAAGCCCTTCTCTAGACTATTGACTAAACACATTTTCAGTCATCATTCTAATTCAAAGGCATGGACATCTGGTTTCTTTTAGAAGGGGCCACCGTACTTCTATTTGTCACAAATGTAATACTGAGAGGAGGCATGCTGTCATAGATTTCAGTGTTCTTTAACACTGTATTTTCAGTAAGAAACTTGTAAAGGGAAAATACAAGGAAGTGCAGACAAAGCACGAGAGAGGAAAAGAGAAAAAAAGAAAAGCAGAGTCAGAAACAAAGAGACAAGGAGACAGAGAGAGACAGAGACAGAAACAAGAGGAAGGGGGAAGAGAGAGAGAGAGAGAAAGACAGAGAGAGAGAGAGAGAGAGAGAGAGAGAGAGAGAGAGAGAGAGAGATGCCCACAGATATATATTAATCAATCTATATTCATAGAGGAAAAATGTTGAAGGTTTTCCTTTTTAGTATTGCCTTCTTTTCTTAACTCTTTAAGCTTTGCAATAAAAAAATCTGTTAGAATGAAATGATACCATATCTAATTCTAAGTATTATTTTCATGAATAAATATCAAGCAAAGAGGATCATCCAAGTTTGAGTCTGCACTCCCTGTTGGAAGAGTTCCTATCTAAGCATTAAAAGACTCCAGAAAATTGTACGTACAGGAATTCATTTGGTTCTTTGTTCCTTTCATTACCCTGTGTTTATAGCTGAGCCTTGGTCTTTGCTCCCATGTTGCAGAATAGATTGGATTATACTATCCAATAGCTTAACAATAAGGGAATGTTGCTAGCATAATCACCCTCCAATTCTTCATGTGGACCCAAAAGGAATTGAATTTTTCAGCACAAGTTTCTAACTTAAATAAGTTAATGCCCTACCAAACTAGCAATTTCATATTTTCTTGATTGAGACCTCATCTCATAATTCTAGACATTTGTTTACCATATTCAATTTTCAAACATGTCCCTCTCCTCCTCTTTGGGTGATATTCAGAGCCGCTTGAAAAGTTTTCTGTAATTTTCATCCCTTACCCCTAACCCCACTACTCCATAGGCTGCACATTTCTGCTAAATTCAGAGTGACAACAGGCCACAGTCTGATTACTTCTGGTTTTCTATACAAAAATTTTCTCTACATAAAATTATCACTGACAGAGAACTGACCCCAGGAATAAAATATTACTCTATCAAGTGCTTTATGGTTGGTGAATAGAACTCACTCTGAAAATCATGCTCTTTCATAGAATCCTGCAATTGGAAGAAAGAGATATGTAACCCAGACATTGCCTGAGTCCATGAATACTCCCTGCCAACTCCCCAGTAAATGCACAGCCAATGCCTACTCAAACATCTCCAGTAACTTACCTACTTGGATTTACAGCATTGTGAACCAGAAAAATGTCCCCAGTCTCCCCATTCTACCCCAAACTGAAGTAGAATTTTACATTAGATGAAAATCAAGTAAAAGTTGCTTTTACTTGAAAGCTCAAAATTGTTTACTTGGTAGCTCGAAATAGCTCAAAATTATAACGGAGACTTCTGACTTTCATCTTTGCTCATTTAGTAAACATTTATTGAGTGTCTAATAGCTTCAAAAGACCAATTAGACACTGAAGAACCCCATTATAGTGAGGTTATTTATATAAACAGCAGTTTCTCACATCATTGCATGGGCCACGGTACAAGTTTTTCCCCTTCAATCCCCCATGGAGAGAACTATGGTTCTGTGCTTCCATATTGGGTGGGGAATAAGAAGCTGAGTAGGGTCACCATATCCATCTCTTTGGTGAAATGGGCAGGAGAAGATATCTTTCTTTTCTCAACAAGTAGATGGTAGTATAACAGAAGGTGCTGTTTGGATTAGTGACCACAAGAAAAGTAAGATGAAAGAGGGCAGTAGGGAAATACTGCGAATGAATCAATGAACGAATGAAGGCTTTATGAAGTGCTTACTATGTGCAAAATGATATGGCTGAACGTGTGGTATAGGAGGTAAGCAAAGCAAGGAACTACATTATACTGTAGAATAAAGTCAGCTAGGTTAGCTGACTTTAATGGACACTAGACACTAGAATCCGCAGGTTACCCATAGGTTAAGAGTAACTGACCTCAAACCTTTTGGTGAGGGAGGTAGATATCTACCCCAAGCATGTGAAGACTTCCTCCTGCAGAAAGTGGGTGAAAACATTTTCCCGTAATAGCCATGAAGATGTTGTGGAGGTGAAGCAGGTGTTGTGGAACACTTAGAACCTGGTCAGACATCAAAGATACCAGAGTCATCCACTGCATTTCTGGCCATTGCCAGTCATCTTGTCTTTTGTCTTGCCATTGAACTATGGTGATTCTGGAAGAGTGAGTGAGACTGACAACTTTGTGCAACTCTGTGTTACTTAAATCCAACTCACACACAAGTCAAGATGTCACCCTGTGACATCATTGGTTCTCTTCTAAAATGAAGAGCAAACAACAGACTTTAGAAGGAATAGTTTTCATGTAGTGATGCCAAGGTTACCTCTTTTGAAGGCTCATAGGGCTTATAGGGACCTTATCTATGTCAATTAACATTATCTCTCACCTAGTCACCCTTCAATCTTGCCTTTCTTCAATCCATACAGATATCAAATTAATATAACCACAACATAGATCTAACTACATCAATCCTTGGCTCAGGAGACTTCCAAATTTTTTGTTTGTTTTGTTGTGTTTGGGGGTCTTTTTAATCTTTTTTTGTTTGTTTTTGTTTTGCACACAGGGGAAAAATGTTCGGTATTTAAAGAGATTGAAAAAGTCTGTCTCTAATCTATCTTTCCAGGCTGATTACACTTAATTTATTCCCTGTCACACGCTTTATGCTCCAGGCAAGCTGATCTACTTGCCATTCCCAATATGCAACAATCCCTTCCTTTTCTTTGTGCCTTTCCAGAGGTTGACTTTCCTGCATGGTATAATCTGATTCCTCTCCATCCCCTCATGGAAACCCTACTTCCTTTCAATAAGCTTGTGACATTTCTACACAAGGTCTTTCTTGATTATTCGAGTTGCAGCTGGATCTTCTGACAAGAAATGACTTAGCATTTATTTAATATTGCCTGTAGGCAATATTACTTGCACTTCCAGGTTGGATCTGACCGGGGTAAGACATCCTACGTTCAAAGTATTCTTGGTCTTCATTGCTAAAATTATACCTTTTGAGTTTCCACTGGTGTATTCATAATTAGCCCAAAGCAAAGCCATTTCCTGAAATAACATTTAATGAATAGTTGCAACTCTCTCTCCCTCTATAACCCTAGGGTATGCTATACTACAAATTAAACATAGTGTCAACAGGAAGAATGAGTGCACATTTGGGATATTAGTTGAGACACTCATATAAGGAAAACATATGGCCAAGGCAACTATTGTGAACATTGAAGGGCCCCAATGTCATTTTATTTTCTTATGATATCTTCACATTGCTCCCCCTGGGAATGGCATCTCTTCTGGCTCCTTGGACAAGTTCCCTGTAGGTGGACTCTGTTGGCTGGCTTTCTGCTGGGAATGGTGTCCCCCCACTGAGTGAACTGATCCACTGCAAGATGTCGTTGTTGATGAGGCAAAAGAAGGAAAGAGACACATCCCTCCTCCCTACACCCAGACACTTACTCTATTGTACTCTAGAAGAGATAGAAAAGAACAATTCCCTGTCAAGAGCTGGCTTCTCCCATAGCAGTTTAAATTACTGACTCCTTAGAGTTTGTGTTTGCTTCCTAAGGCCAACACGGCATGGCTGATCCACACAATTCCATCAAATGAGTTGAAGAATTTCTTACCTCCTGAAGGACTTTCTTTCATGTTTTTTGGGGCAGTTTTATCTCTGTTTTCTTTCACAATATGACTAATATAGAAATATGTTTTGCATGATTGCACATATATAACCTATAGCAAATTGCTTACCATCTCAGGAGGGGGAAGGGGAAGGAGGAAAGGAGACAATTTGAAACTTATGTTTAAGAAACAAATGTTAAAAATTGTATTTACATCCAACTGGGAAAAAATAAAATAGAATAAAAAATAAAGGACTTCCTTTGCTTTGTACTGAAAAGTCTGAAAGATGTGAACATGTATACCTTTGTCCCTCTCAACTGTCCTTTATGCCCAGTGATTTCACCAAGGTTGGAAAAACTCAGTTGACTAGGGGCCAACTGACCACCCTCCCACTTCAGCTATATTTTGGGGGCATATTTTGTGTTTATTATTTGAGTTCATGTTATTCCCCTCTTCCCCCCAGTAGAATGTAAACTCCTTGAAGGCAAAGACTATATCATTTTTTTATCTATATCTACATAATCTGTCAATGTAAGTTCTTAATCAATGTTAAATTAAATTGTATTGAATAATATATATATATAATAGATATTCATATGTAATGTTCCCCCCAATTAAAATATTTGCTTTTATCAGTGCTGTTTCTTATTTAGCATAATGAGTCACTGAATATCTAGATCTGAATTAATGTTAGATGTTACCTGTCATTGAACTGGTTGGGAGCAAGTGAACCACAAATGGTTAAATTGTCATATGAAAGTATTTAAATGTAAATCAAGTTTTTGAGAGCTTGAAATTGATAATACTCACAAACTATCATTATTATATATCAGTACACATCTGAAGCTTTCACTTTCTATGCCATAAATTTCAGTCTCTCTGTTATATCTAGGATCAAATATATACTCCTCTTTTAGACATTTAAATCTATTCACAACTTATTTGCAACCTATGTTTCCACTCTTATTACACATCACTCCACTTTTATGACACATTACTCCACTCCATACACCCTAGTGAACTAGTCTTTTTTTTTTTTATCATTCCTAATAAATGACACTCTAAATCCAATCTGGATGCTGGCTAGCTTGCATTCCTGTAATTTCTTTTTCCATCCCCACTTTTATCTTATTCGTCCCTAAGACTTTAAGATGCAGATTAAAGCCTCACTTTCTATATAACACCTTTCTTGAATCTCTCAAGTACTAGTGACCCCACCACCATTACCACCAAAAAAAAGCTACCATTTATGTTTTGTTTGTGTTTTGTGAATACCTATACGTACTCCCAGGTCCTTATCCTAACTTCCACTACTACTGACAAATCAGGTACCCACAATTGAGCCACATCTCCGAAATCACCCTGAGGATTCAGTAGTGATTCTCCAATGCCTTTGTCCTAAGCCTCAAATCCATGGATTTTTCCCTAGGATTATCGATTGAGAATTAAATTAGTAAGCCAGTTTTATATAGCTTTTAGAATATGGTATTTATTAAGAGGATAAAGTCTGTGACATATTTTCACACAATATCTATAAAATCCAGGGGAAAATGGTCACAAGCCTATTTAGATAGTATATGTGACAAAGGTATAATACAGATGCTGATTGCTGGAAGCTTTTTTTCTACCATTTCCATGGAGCTCAGGAAGTTCCCCCTCTGTGTCCCCCCTATGTGTATTGAATCTCTGTGCATTCCTTGGCTTCTGATACAGACACTGCCCCCAATTGCTAACTTCCAAGGGAGAGGATTGTAGGATACCAGTAAGTCCAAAATCTTCCATTGCTTAGAACAGTGCCTGGCACATAGCAGGTGATTAATAGGTTTTAATTTATTGATTTCAAATGTTTTGAATTTTGCCAGGTCCTCTTCCAACTAAATGGAATAGAAGAAAGAAGACCTCAGCAAGGTTCAAGTAAAAGCTGCTCCATCCCTCCCCCCACTCCAGGTCATACTTACTCATGTTTGCTCTAATTTGTGGAGTTCTCTGATTCCTTCTAACTCAATATTTTTATACAGGACTCAGAGGATGTAGCAAAATCCCTCAACCAATTAGAACAGACTTTCCGTCTGGCATCATTTCATTTGGTCAAATGTTTTTCAAAGACTTTTCACACAGTCTAAAACCTATGATTATATTGATTAATCGGGCATCTTGTCACTTTAAGTGGGGTGGGATTGAGTAAATCAATCAATCTCACCCTTACACTTATATATGCAAATATTGTCTCATCCAATAAAATATAAACACTTTAAAGGCAGAAAATGCTTCACTTTTCTTAATCTATCCCCAGCACCGAGCATAGTATCTGACGCACAGTGATTGTTTAATAGCTTCTTATTGATTAATTAAAATATTGACCATGAAACAAAACTACATACAGGAAAGCTTGGTATGAAATGAATTAATCCTATTTCCCAGTACCAATAATATAAAGTGGTTTTACTGGTGTCAAAGAGACTGGAACTGGCCTCTAACCTATGGGTGGCCAGAGCTAAACAAAGCAGGAGAGTCGGTAATCAACAGAAGTTTAATTTCAAAGTGAGGGAAATGGCTTGCAAGCAAGGACACATGTGCCAGAGCCCCACCTCTAGTGGGGGAGCCTGAGACAGTGTGGGGAAATCTCAACACTTGTACCAGACTGTACAGTGAACTGCAGCTCTGACAATGAGTAGTAACAGCGACAATGTGACAAGTTTGCTTCATAGCAGGACTTCATGACCAAACATGGGTACTGCAGGTACCAGGTCCAAGCTCATAGACCACTTGATGCTGGTGTGAAATAATTCTAGGATTTTTCTAGGGCTGATACCATCCCGAGGATGAACGCAAAGGACTGTTGTTATTGCCAAGCTCAGGGAGCAGCTTACTTACTGGGCCTAAGCTCTGGAAAACAAGGTTTCTCCTAATGTCTTGACATTGGGTTAGGATTATTTTCTGTTCTAGGAACTTTTCATTATAATTTCTCTTCCATGTATCATTCTAATACACATTTTTGTGAATCCATGAAATGAATGAACTTCTGAACCCTGTTTAAGAGTTTAGATTTAGCAGCTAGGTGGTGCAATGGCTAGAGCACCGGCCCTGAAGTCAGGAAGACCAGAGTTCAAATGCGGCCTCAGACCAAATACTTCACACTACCTGTGTGAACCTGGGCAAGTCACTTAACCCCAATCGCCTAAAATAAAAATTTAAAAAAAATTTTAAAAAAGAGCTTAGATTTAACCATTTGGTTGCATCTCATGTCTACTTAGTGATCATGCTAAAGAGGAATGTAATAGCTTTCCATTTGATTTAATCTGATGTTGCTGTTTGTGACAAAAAATGAACTACTGGGTAATACTGCCTGTCTAGTATTGCAAGCTGCCACACTCAAGTGATTTGGCTATTGAAAAAATGATTTTTGGGGGGTTTTTCCAAAAAAAATGTTTTTTTATTATTTCTAGTCTCCTTCATATTGGGGGTATATAGTATTTCTTTCCCCCAAGAAGAACTTGGTCATAGAGAAAAAGAGCACAGCTACTTAACGGAGTGGCAGTAGTATCAGCATTACATCCCTTTTTTTCGGTATTGTGGTTATCTTTCCCCAGTCTGATGTTCTACCCGCTCCTTCCTGTAAGTAGTTCAATTCAACCACCTGTTTTCTTCCCTGTCAGCATTTCTTTTCCTTTTATCTAGATGCATAGGACATAGTTCAGTTGCAAAATGTATTTTTATTGACATGAGCTAAAAAATAAAAAGACAAAAAACTCTACTGTTACTATGACAGTACTATACACTCTCTCCTACTAACCCTATCACACTCATATGTGTACACACATTCATATTTGTGTGTGTGTTGTGTGTGTGTGTGTGTGTGTGTGTATGAGTGTGTTGTGAAGGAGTAATATGGGTTTATGGCACTGTAGGGTGAATCCATCAGAATATTACTGGTATACAACAAAATGTGAAAATGGAATCATTTTTAATTTTTGCTTCCCCCCATCCTTGACTCTTAAATTCATCTAGCTCTGTGAACTGAGCATGATGTAAGCTCCCATAAATAGCAGCTGAATGAATAAAAATGAACAGCTTGAGTTGAGATAACATATAGGATGTAACCTACCTTTGCAATCCTTGTTTTTCACACAAGTTTTAGAAGGTTCTATTTTACAGATTCTCTTTGAATATGGCAGTCAGTATATGATGGATGCTGCCAGTGCAAATTGGCCATTTGGCTAACTATGCAAATCCATTGATTGGCAAATAGTCACAGTGAGGACACTAGGCTTTCCCAATCGATACTCACAAATTCATCATTCTGGCCCTACGCAAAATATGATGTTTTCTCTGGATCTGTTGTTTTAGTCACTTATAATATTCTTTTTATCTATTGTTGTAGTTGAAAGTGGGTAGTACAGGAATATTTGCTCTTCCTTCTGAAGGTTTTCTAGAAATGAAGTTGCCCCAGTCCTTTGAGAAAACTGTAGATTGTAAAGAAGAATGATTCTAGCGATTAGAAATATCTAATAATGGAATGGTTTCCTTTGGAGCTTAAGAAATACAAGTCTGAATCATTAAAACAATTCTTTCACCAACATGCTTTGAATATCCATCCTATATCCATATTCCATTTGTGTGACTTTGGGCAAATCATTTTAACTATCTTTTTCTCAGTCCCTCCCACTACTAAACTGTATAATTCATATTTGTAAATGAAGAAATTATCTTCCCCACCCAAAAACCCTAGCTTACTTTCTGAAATGAAGATCCATCTTTTTTTCAATATTGACATTCTACTTGTGTAGTACGACTGTGAACCATAGAACACTGGAGTCTCAGATGATTTAGCACTGAGTATCCCTCGGAGGGCAATGTAGAAGAGCATGCTGGCTGTGTGTATTCTTACGTGTGACAAATAAGGGGCTATCACCAAAAAAAAGTAAGATGAATGAAGAAGATAGACTGACCATGATTAGAATGAGGGATAAACTTTGAACCGTCCATGTGTTCTGGAAGTCTCATATGAGTGAGAAATGCCCAACTAGACCCACTATAGTGATCTTATGGGAGGACGTGGAAAGGAGTCATAGAGCATGGGTAGTAATGGTTGGGTTTTGATCACAATCACTGGAGGAAAGTTCCATATTGATGAGTTCACAAAACCATTTAAGTTGAGAATTTAAATAAATCTTACCGGTTCTTTGAGAAAACATACTCTCAACACTAGACCTAAAGGTGTGATTTACATTTTTGGTTCAAGATGGGTTAGATGATTTAATAAATTATGTAGAGAAAAGGGCATTTAAGATAAAACTCATAAAGATTAGAATTCTAAATACTTTATGTCCTTCCTATTTTTGTTTCTAACTTCATTTCCCAGATTAAAAACTGATTTAACATCCCTGAGTTTATCTAGAAAAAAAGATCAAGAACTCAACTCTAAAATCCATGTGACTACCTTCTCTGTAATTTTTATTTTGTTAAAAGGTTCATTCAACTAATTATTTTAGAACTATTGCCTTCTGTATCCCCAGACCTATTTAGCATCTGGCTGGATTTATTTTTATGTGCTATGGTTGAGCTCTTTTATCTCTTCCTGAACAAAAGATCCCAAAGAAACTCATTGTTTCTTCATGTTGATTACAGTGTCTACCATTTTTAGAAGGTACTCAATGGAAAGTAATATTAATTACATTAGTATTTATTCTTTGTATGCTCTTACTTTATATCAAGATAAAGAGAAGGAAAAAGTCACAATAGTTTTTATGAGGCTAGTGTAAGAAGAATATGGCAATAATAATTATTATATAGCTTTTAAAGGATATTTTTCATATCCAAAAGTTCATATAACTTTCACAGCTACCCTGTGAAAGAGGCAGAACAAATATTATTATACTGATTTTCCAGATAAGGAAATTTAAACTCAGGAAGATTAAGTGATTTGTACCAGGTCACCTGGCTAATGAATGGAGAGATGAGGTCTTCTGACTTCTATTTACTATGACTCCTGACAAGTCCCTTAAACTGTCTGAACCTCAGTTTCTTCACCAGCAAAATGTGGGAATTGTTTAAGATGATCCCTGTGATCCTCTATAGTTCTGAACACAGAGAATCTATTACTCCAAATTCCCTGAACTTTGACATGTACTAGGGAACTAAAGCTGCAGGACATCTAAACACACTTCATAATTCTCAAGCCAAAAATAGAGTTAAAACATAGATTGCACATAGAGATTAGAATAAAGACTAAGCCTGTGATTTCATTGTGTACGAAACTCCTGAGAAACCTCCCCCTACCAGTGTAAGACAGTGATTACCTTCTTTGCAATTTAGAGACAGAGTGTTGCTGAGAGAATTGAGACATTAATGGCTTGCCCAGACTAATATAGCCAGTAGATGTCAGGGGCAGAATTTGAACTTGACTCTTCCTGACTCCAAGGTCAACTTTCTTTCCTGACATATACAACATATTATTTCTTTTCCTCTCTTTTCTCATATATAATACATTTTTTTTTTTCCTGAGCTAATGATGAGATAGTAGTGGCATTGATATGGGCAGCCAGGTGTTGCAGTGGATAGAATTCTGAGCTTGAAGTCAGTAAGACTTATCTTCCTGAGTTCAAATCTGGCCTCAGACACTTACTAGTTGTGTGACCTTGGGCAGGTCACTTAACCCTGTTTGCCTTAATTTCCTTCTCTGTAAAGTGAGCTGGAAAAGGAAGTGGCAAACCAATCAAGTATCTTTGCCAAAAAAAAAAAAAGGGTCATGAAGAGTTGAACACAACTGAAAAATAATTGAGCAGCATAACAAAATGTCAATGATAATGTTAAATGTGATAGTGCAGAAATCACTTATATTTGGTTTTAAAAAGCAGTATGTGTGTTTGTGTGAATATATCTACACGTATGAATGTACATGCATACATTTGCTTAAATGTGTTTTACTTTGGCAGAACATAACAACTGAGAAATTGGCAAAGACCGTGACAGACAATGGTATATGACGAGGAAATGTTGGGCAGATTAAAGAAGTTAACTGTGGGGGCAGCTAGGTGGCGCAGTGGATAGAGTACTGACCCTGAAGTCAGGAGGACCTGAGTTCAAATCCAGCCTCAGACCAAACACTTGACACTAGCAAGTCACTTAACCCTAATTGCCCCCCCCAACAAAAGAAGTTAACTGTGGTAACAAAGTGAAATATAATTTTGTTCTAAGCCCTTTCTTGCTTAAGAAGAAGTACAGGTATACTATACTATTTTTTACCTTTAATGGTGTATATGCCCCCATAGAACGTCATTCATTTATTCACTCAATTGGCATTCATTAAACAGATATTCTATACAAGGTATCGTGCTGGGTGCTGTAGGTAGAGACAGATGTGACACAATAATATTAACTCACTTTTACGTGAAGCTTTAGGATTTACAAAGTATTTTTAATATATGCATAAACTTCTTGAGAACGTTAAATTCTGAAATGGAAAACATCAGGGGCACAAATAGCTGTGATAAAAGGGAGAATAAGATAAGTACAAGACAGAATGATGTATAAGTCCAAAGGGGAGGGCCATACGAAGTGAAATGAGACGTAAGAAGATCAGGGGCTTGCCTTCTTCATGTGGAACAGGCAAGGAAAGCTTCATGAAGGTGGATCATGGGGCAGCTAGGTGGTGCAGTGGATAGAGCTCTGGCCTTGGAGTCAGGAAGACCTGAGTTCAAATCCAGTCTCAGACACATGACATGACACTTACTAGTTGTGTGACCCTGGGCAAGTCACAATCCCGATTGCCTCACCAAAAAGGAAAAAAAAAAGGGGGTGGTTCTTGAAGGAAGAGAGAGATTCCAAGGGACAGAAGCAGAGGGATCCCACGCTGGGGAAGTGGGGCTGGATAAACAGAGACAAGGGGGTGGGAAAGGACAAAATGAAAATGAGAGGTGGAATGTCATTAGTTTTTTTGCTGAAATAAAGAGCACATAAAGAAAAGCAGTAAATGGCTAGTGCAGAAGGCTAGCTTGGAGCCAGTTTGGTGCTGACTTTGGATGTCAGCATCAAGAGTTTATATTTTATTTGGCAAGCAAAATGGAAGCACTGATGGCTGTAGGAATGGCATGATGCTAGCTAACAGTGTAATAGCAAGATTGTTCAGGCAGTAGCTTGAAGGAAGGCTTGGGAAGGGAAAGCTAGGAACAAAAGCACAAATTAGGAGGCAATTATAGTAGCTGAATCAAGAACAGCCTGCACTTGAATTACTGCAGTGGGATTGGGAGTAAAGTCATGGATATAAAAGGCATGTCTGAGGTAAACATGACAGGACTTGGCAACTGATTAGATGTGGAAATGGCCCATAAATCCTGTGAGGAAAGCAGTTTCATGTGTGTGTGTGTGTGTGTGTGTGTGTGTGTGTGTGTGTTGTTTTTTTTTTTAATTTCCTCCAATTACACAGATATGGAAAGCCACACAAATGTTAAAGCCCAATCTCAATAACACATAGAAAGCTCATGGCATAACGAGATTAAAACAATTTCTAGGTCATTTTACACTAAACCACACAGACCTCTTCAGTTCTCTATTGTCTTTATGCCTAATAGAGTTTGTCAGATCTACTTACTTTGCTTTGTAGTAACAGTGCTAACAACAAAGTCAGAAAGCTCTGAGTCTTTGCTAGTGCATATCAGATTTTTTTCCAGGTAGCAGCAGCCAGCTGAATCTCAACCTAAGGTCTTAGATTTTCTCACAGGCTACCTTAATGTTGTTTGCCAGGCTTTAACTGGTAGCAGCGAGAGTAGAATAAATGAAAGAGTCTTCAAAACTTTAGGGGGTGGGATGGTGGAGGTAAGGAAAATGGGATTGTTCAGGAGATGCTTCTGTTCATTTCCATTGTCAAAATTTTTGCAAACTGATTCACTTGCTGCCTGGAATTAATTACAAGCAACATGCAGTCCCCCCTATCACTCTCCACATAAAGAACTTCACACATGAGTGAGAATCCTTATCTCCAATGAAAGGCGTGTTTCTATATTTCCTTACACCAAAGGTGGAGGGGAGGGGAAGGGAAACATCTCAGCATTACCCATTTGACCAACACAAGATGTGTCTGCCTAGTCCTTCTGTTCCTTCTTCGCCTACCAGAGGCCAAGAGCAATATGTGGCTCTGTAATATCACCACATGACAGATAAAATACCTAATACTGTATGGTTCCTCCTCCTCATCCTCATCCTCTCTGTAAAAATTCTTATAATCAATCGCAGCAAAAGATAAGAAAATAGGTAAAAGACAATCTTTCACTATTGCAAATATAAATTTGTTATTAACCACAAAATGTTCAAAATATGTTTACCAGCTGTTCATAACAAATTATTTTTATTATAAGGCAAAATGCTATATAATGAATCTAAAGACCTCAATGCTACTATTTTTCTTAACTATCATTTAAACAAGTGTTATTTGGTCTAAACATTTTAGCAACCCTCTTTTAGATTTTTTTATGAATCACTATGAAATGAGTTAGGCCTGGACTTGGAGAGAAGGAGAGATAACTGGATTGCCTTTGGGGAATTGCACAGTGATTTTAATGACCCTAAACTTCTCGCTCAAAGACTCATTTCTTTCATAATTATATTTTTCTGGTGAAGTCGTATAGCTATGCGTCATGGAATACCACTGTTACCTAAGAGCCAAAGTTGAGGGTCACCCAAGGAAAAACTGAGAGGTGCATGGTGATAATGAAAAGGCTTCACATTAATAACAAATAGTAGTATGAGACAAGCATTTTAAGGGATGTCATCAGAAAAATGACCCAAATAAAAGATGAAATGGTCATGTGATGATAATGAGGGAGTATACTTGGGGAGGCAACATAATACAATCAAAAGAATACTTGATTTGGAGTTACAGAATCTCAGCTCAAATCCTGGTTTTGCAATTGACTATGTAATCTTGGGCAAGTCTCTGGCCCTTGGATTTCCTCAACTGTGAAAAGAGGTGATTGTAATAGATGACCCCAGATGTCCTATTCATCTTTAAATCTGTGATCCTATAGACAACACACAGATTGCTTTGGTAACCCCATTTTAAGAGAATTAGCAGGACCACAACATCTTGGGTGAATATCCTTTCCCCCCACCCAAGGAAGACATATTGGAGAACATGGACAAGAGTCATACCAAAAAAAGAAAGCACAGATAGGCTACAACACACTCACTAGGAAGGAGTACTCATATCAGTGAGATCACGGATTCACTAAAGCACCTTTTGGAATTACCCCTAGTGTCTGTGCTACACTCTGCCAAATACACTCAATGGTGTGTCTTGACTTGATGAAGATTTATATGGTTTTTGGAACCAATAAAAAATCATTTAGAGAACAGAGTAGTGAATGTGATGGCTGATCAAATGGGACTAAAAAACAATACTTAAATTACTGAAAAGGATTTTCTGGCAAGGCACATATACTGGCTCAGAGTGGGTAGCCTCCAGAAATGAACATTATTAGCATTAGCTCCATCACTGGTATCATTGTGTACACTGTTAAAATGCCTACTTTGAAGTAAACCAACCTCATTTGGATGAATACATCCTGGGAGGCTTGTTAAAGTAAAACAAGACAATATAGGTCTCCTTTCTTTATAGTCACACCTGATATCCTGAGGCCACTGAATCATGATCATGACAGGGAGGCCACATGGAGCCTGGCCAACATTATACAAATTAGACTTGTTGGCACACACATACACACACAATTCATTGAGTAACATCCTGACATCCTGGGCTTAGTTTACTCAAGGAAGTACTGATTTGTTTGGCAAAGGTTTCCATCCTGTAGACATTTCACACTCAACACATCCAAATCAAAATTCATTATCTTTCCCCTCAAATCTACCACTCTTTCTAAATTCCATATTTCAGTTCAAGATGACTTTCCTTCCATTAACCCAAGTAAACTACTTTATAGTCAGACTCAATTTGGAGCTCTTCCCTATCCTCCAAGTTTTGGCAAGTCCTTTCAATGCTACCTTCACAATATGTTAACTTCTCTTCACTCAAGAAACTGCCACCCTAGTTCAGATATTCATCATCTCTACTTAGATTATTATAAAATCTTCCTAATTGTTTTCCTGGGTTTATTCACTCTCCAGTCTTCATACCCTTCAAGTACCTGCTAAAAATTATAATCTTCCAAAAATATTTAACTGAATACATCATATCCCCATTTAAAAAGGGCCAGTGCCTCCCTATTGCTTCTTGGATAGGTATAAGCTCAGTTGTTTGGCAACATGGTTTTAGCTTAGCTTTCTGGTCTTAGTAGATATTTTTTTCTCTCTCCATAATCTCTACATCTCAACAAAACTAGTCTTCTTAATCTTCTTTGAACATGTCATTTCATCATCTATCTCCATGCCATCCTCTATTCCTGGAATGCCCTATGTTCTCATCCTTACTTCTTTAAGTTCTAAGTTCTCTTTCAAGTTGAGCTGAAGGGATACCTCCTACCTGAAGCTACTGTTGAAGGATACCTCCTACCTGAAGCTCCCAGTTGCTAGTACCTCCCCCCATGAAATTACTTTGTATTTACTCTCTCTCTATTCTGTATTTACTTCATTGTGTACCTGTTGTTCCTTCTCATAAAATCTAAGACAGAGACTGCTTGATTTTAGTTTTTTATATATTTAGCATCTAGCACAGTGACTGGTAGAGATTTTTAGTAGGCAATTAGGAAATACAGTAATAGAGCTCAAGGGAGAGGTCATAATTGAAGACATTTATTTAATACCCTGTTGAAATACAGATATACCATCTCTACAGGAATCCCCCTGACCTACCAGTTTAGTAAGAGTTAAAAAAGTAAATGAATTTAATCATGACTTGGGACTTATGAACTAAATTTGGTTCCTAATTTCCAGTTCATAATTTTTGAAGGATATACAAACCACCAGACATATATATAATTTTACTGGGGATCAAAATAAGACATATCGAACTACAGTCTTCAATCTACCTCTTTTTTCTCTTTTAAAAACTGGTCTATCATACATCATTTATTGAACATTTACTATGTGTCAGTCATTGTGCTATATTCTATACTAGGAATGTAAAGAAAAGCAAAAATTGTCCCCACTCTGAAGGAGCTTACATCTAATGTGGGAGATGACATGCACATAAATGGGTATAAACAGAAACATACAGAGTAGGTGGCAGATAAACTTAGAGGGGATGGCACTAGCAGCCAGAGAAAAGGAGCCTGCTATAGAGAATGGTGTTTGAACTGAGTGCCAAAGAAAGCCCAGAATTTTAAGAGGTGAAATTCAGGACAGAGAACATTCCAATCACAGGGAAGAGCTGGTGCAAAAGCATGGAAAGTGGGATAAAGTATTTTGTATGAGGAATGACAAGTAGAACTCAATGGCTAGATTATGGTGGAAAATGGTCATAATTCATATGTAAGATGACTGGAAAGAGACAAAAGGGTCAAATTGTGTTTGTCCAACATTAGATCATTTTCAGGATCCTGGTACCTATGTTGTCTATTATAATTCTTCAAAGATTATTGACAATGGTTCTGATTTTACATGTGCAAGTCAGATAAGTACCCTAGAATATATTGCATATTGAGACTTCAACTCATTTAAATGGTAGTTTCTATCAGACAGCTTCTTATGATATTTTCACATAGATTGAACTTCAGGTACTGTTCTACTACTTCCAGTTTTAAGATTATTTACATTAATAAAGAAGAAAAATCCAAATTTAATAGTTCTGTTTTCTATCATAACATTACACTGTCTCAAGCAGCATCTATTCCTCAGTCTTCTCACTCCAAACATGTCATTATAAGCCTTTTTATGCTACCTTTAGAATTTCATAGAAGGCACGGTTCATTCTAGGCTTTAACTTCTGACAATAATTCTCAATGACATTTTGCTACATTGTACATTTTTCCCCTTGGCTATATTCCATTGTTTTCATTATTTATGGCCAACCTTCTAAAAATATCCTCATTGGAGAGTTTCCTATGCAGTCACACTGTTTTCCTTAGATATCATCCCTCCTCATCTCTGTTTTTCTCCATTTTTGGAATGATAGTTCATTATACTGTTAGAATTTTCATTTTGAGAACCTCCAAGCTCTTTTGAACTATATTCCCTGTGAAATCTTATGACTTTCTTTCTGTTTTCTTAAAGTCTGATTATACATAGTATTCTCTTTCTATTTTTTAATGAGATTTTAAGATATGAAGAATACTCATTTTAAAAAAATGAAGTCCAAATACAGAAGGTACTTATTTCCTGCTATTTTAAGCAATATATTAATGTAGGAAAAGATGAATCATTAAGATATTTCAAGTCAATTTCCTTTTATCTCAATTTTATATAATTGGCTTATAAAGAAGAATGCTGAAATTCTTGGTTACCTGAAAAACCTTTTATTCACAGAACCAACTAACTGAAGTTAGCACCAGAACCCAGACCTATATAATCATAGTAGGCCCATAAGCTCACAAAAAATGATAGAATTTGAACTTAGAAGGGATCTTGGTGGCTGTCCAGTCTAATCCACACACCAAAGGAAAATCCACTATAACATATCTGACAAGTGGTTGTATAGCCTCTGCTTGAGAGCCTCCATGAAGGCGAAATTCACCACAATGCTGGGTAACCCATGCTACTTTTTAGAAGGCTTTAATTCTTAGGAAGTTTTTCCTTATATAGAACCTAAATTTTGTCTCAACAACTTGAGTCTATAATTCCTGCTTCCACTACTGAAGCCAAAAAGAATAAGCATGGTCCCTCCTCCATATGACAACCCTTCAAATACTTGAAGACAGCTACCATGTCCTTCCAGAGTCTTCTCATCAAGCATGATCTTTTTTTTTTCGTAATTGGTCAAATTTGTTTTGACAGAAGAATCTAAACAAAAAAAAATCATGTTTCTGCAAATGAGTTAAGTAAAACAATGTCAAAGAATAATTATGGTGATACTGCATGTAAGCTTATATAGATTTAGTATTTGTTAAAAGGAAGAATTATACTTTACTTATATTATATTATTATACTACTTAATTATAGTTTAAATAAGTACCAATATTGGCCATTGTATCTCACCAAAGGGCTGTTAGTACTGTTGTTGTTGTTGTTGTTGTTGTTGTTTTACCAGTTAAAATTGTTTTCTTTGTAGTCTCTTGTTATATATATTTTAAACACTGTATCTGAACTGAGAGTTATTTTGTCTTTTGATATTGTTTTCACATACATTGTTTTAGTCATTGTGTATTTTATTCTTTTGTTTCTGCTTTCTACATTCTGAATCACTCCCAACAATTCCTTGAATTCTTTATATTATTCTATGACACTACTTTTTGATCCAGTGATACTGGCCTCCTTGCTGTTCCACAAAAAAGACATTCCATCTCTCAGCTCCTAGCATTTTCTCTGGCTGTTCTTCATGCCTGGAATGCTCTCTCACTTGTGCTTAGCCTCCTACCCTCCCTAGCTTCCTTTAAGTTCCATCTAAAATCCCTTCTTTTACTAGAAGCCTTCCCTGACCCCTTTTAATTCTAGTGCCTTCCTTCTGTTAATTACTTCTTATTTATCATATTATGTATATATATATATGTACGTATGTACAAACACATACACACATATATATAGAGAGAGAGAGCAAATATATAGAGAGCATACAAATATATAAACAGCAATACAGAGCTTGCTATCTATATATTTGTGTGCATGTTATTTCCCCCATTAGATTGTAAACTCCTTAGAGCCAGGAACCATCTTTTTTTTTTTTTTATAGTTTCACTGCTTAGAACAATGCCTAGCACATAGTGTGTTTAATAAATGTCTATTGACTGATTTATTGATGTTCTTGGTAAGAATAGTACCATCAATAAATTAGACCAATTCTCTTTCTTCTACTAGCTTTCCATGGCATAGTAGGAAGAGTATTAGTTTGGGATTAGAGCTCCTGACATTCCTGGTAGAAGCTTTAGCAAATTTTTTCCAGTTTCTGGCACTCAGTTTTCTCTTCTTTAAAATTAATGATATAAATTAGATGATCTCTAGGATCTCTTCCATTTCTAAATTTGTAATTCTATTAATATCTCTTCTCTATACATATCTTTTTCCTTGCTTTCAAATCCCTTAGCATTTATGCCTATTGCCTCTTATATACTTTTATACATGCTTTGTATACTTAATCAGTTACTGTCCCATCATCATTTCCTTTTTGCAAATTCTATCTCATTAACTATATGACCAGACCGTTGAGAATAATGTTTAAGCTTTTCTTGAATGTTGCCCCATCCCCCACCTAGATGCTGACTTCATTTGTTAGATGCTAAATATTTCTTGCTTTATGAACTTATTTCTTACTTCAAATACATTATGATTTATAACAATCTGACCTTCAAACTAACAAAAATAGGGATTTTTTCCCAATCATGGCTTTTTGAAAGTATATATAATATCATTTCATTGAAACTCACTACTAGAAGAAATTCACAAGTGAAAACTTCGAGGTGTTACTTCAGCATGTTCTAAAACAAATAAGTGTGAACCATTTTGTTTTACTAAGCTTTTGTAAAGAATAGTTCAGAGCTCCTAGAACTTTGAACCATATTGTAATTCTTTTAGTTTTCTGAAATTATGTGGACAATTGATGATAAATAATATATTTTTTTTCCCTTCCTTTCTAAATCTTTCCAAGATGAATGGCACTGGCTTCGGACCAGCAGCTTGCTCCCCCTGGTGGTTATAGAGAGAATAGCTTTGTTGACCTTTGGTTTCTTCAGGTTTAATTTTAAGTAGGACTTAATTTAGAATTTTAATGCAATATCTGGTTAAAAATAAAATAAAATGAAATAAAAATGAAGGAGACAGAAATTTGAATATATGGGTATGCATAATTTGGGAACTTATATTTTAAGTATGTATTTAATACTAATTTCAGAGAATTTTTTTCCAGAATTATATCTATTTTTTTTTCAAAAATCATGTATTTCATTTTCTTGTAAAGTTAAAAGGTTTTTATCGGTAATTTTCTTTTTCATATTGCCTAGGTTTCCATTTGGGTCACTCTCCTCCTCCTCCAGCTAATCCTTTTACCAATTTGTTTGTTTGTTTGTTTGTTTGTTTTTTAACAAAGGAAGAAAAAAAAATTTTAAATAGCAAAACTAATCAGCATATTAAAACACCTGATGCTGTATTCAATAATACACACTGGTGCCTCCTCCACCTCTATGAAAGAGCAAAGAGCAAAGCTATATTTCTTCTCTGGGGCCAAGTTTATTCTGTATACCTTCATACATAACATTTGGTTTCACTTGTTTTATGACTTTTGTTCCTTTTATCTATATTGTTCCAGTCGTTTTGTATATTGTTTTCTTGGTTCTGCATATTTCACTTTGCTTTAGTTCAGGTTAGTTTTTTCATGCTTCTCTTTACTCATTATAGTTGCCTTTTCTTATAGCACAGTAATATTCCATTACATTCATTTGCTACAATTTGTTTGACCATTCTCCAATCCATTGGGCATCTATTTTGCTTCCAGTTGTTTGCTACCTCAAAAAGTGCAGCTGTAAATATTTTGGTGTATGTGGACCCTTTCTTTTTGTCACTTATCTGCTCCTCAATGAGAATTCTGGGACAAAAAGCATGGCCATTTTAGTCACATGATTTCATATATTATATTTTTAGTGATTTAAACAAACCTTTGTATTAATAGTTTAGCAATCTGTTCTTATTTGATGTGATAACAGTAAAAAAAAAATATGAGGCATTATAAAATTGAAATAACAATGAAGGAAAAAGAATCAGAATACCCTCACTTTGGGGAAAGGAATAAATATCTATTCAGCGGCTGCTATCTGCCAGGCACTTTGCTAAGTGCTTTTTTACAAATATTATTTCATTTGATCCTCACAACAACCTTTAGATAGATGCTATTATTATCCCCATTTTTCAGTTGAGGAAACTGAGGAAAACAGGAATTAATTTGCCCAACATCACACAGCTGGTATCTAATGCCAGATATGAAATCAGGTCTTCTTGGTTCCAGCCTAACACTCTCTGATCATTGTACTACCAGCTGCCTTTTTTGAGGCATTTTCTTTTCTTGGCTGATGATCCATCTTGACAATACCCAACCAACATTACCCATTTCACAGTCAACTTTATCTTAACTCTTGGAGGTCACCACACAATTTTTGAGTGCTTCAGACACAAAAGACACGCACAAAGAGATATATGTTTCAAAGGATTTAGATTGAGAAGTAACAGACCCTCAAATGTTTATAGTATTAAAGATAAATTGTGAAGCACTTTATTTTCTAATTTTACCATCATTAAAATACAATACACAGTTCAAAGATAAATTCTGAGCCAAATGCTAAGACAGAGTAACTGTGTCAGAATGTCAAACTGGCTATCAGGCTTGTGAAGTCTTCAATGAGATGTTTTAAGAGCAAAAAGGAGGAGAGTTGTCTTCAGTTCAATATGTGTATATACTGGAACTGAACTTCAAGTGTTTTTCTCTGAGCCCTTCATGCTGGAGAAGCCTTTCAGGAAAAAAATCTACAATATATTTTCATCTGATGTCTTTTGGTGAAGACTTTGCATCCTTTAAGCCTCTCTGTCAGAACCCAGTGAAAAGATGGATACACTCCAGCAGATTTTGAAAAAGTTACTGACTATTAAGAATAATGAATGAGAAAAAGAAAAGTGAAAAAACAAATGGGAGAAGTCTGATGATTGTTCACAGAGAAAATAGATAGATGTTTAAAAATTGTGCTTGTTTAATTGTGTGGTTTAAATTATGAATATTCAAAATGGTTTAGAAATCAGTAGATAGGATGTAAGTGGTTTTATGGACTTTCTATTCAAATGATGATTCATTACAGATTCTAAAATTGTGACCTTTCGCACCCCCTCCCCCAGAGCATCATCGGCTTACCGGTTACCTTTAACTATATATTCAGGTAGTAGAAAAAGATGGTGTCTCTAGAAACCTCCTGAGAAATTATCAGTGGTGATCTCCTGTAACAAGAGGGCAAAAGAAAGCTTTCTTCTATTGATTGTGAGGAATGGCAAATAAAATACATTGAGAGAGTGAAGGTATACAAGACAGGAGAGCCCTTCACATTGACAACTGCCCTAGTCTAAACAGTGGCCAGCTGTTCCACATACAGCCTTCTGCAACACACCACACAAGGCTTTGTTGTATGGAGTTCTCTAGAGCCAATTAAAACTTGACATTTTGTACCCTGTGTAATTAAAATGCAAATGAAGGGATGAATTATGTGTAAAAAAAACAGATTATGCAGGTTAATTAAGATGAAAATATACCTAGACCCTGAGTTTATAGTGAAGTAGGCTTTAAAAAAAAACTTGCTGACATGGTGGAATATGGTGTCTGAGTGTTTGATGTGTTCTGTAATGGAAAGATCCTTTATCTACATCAGAAATGAAGGGAGTGAGGCCCCTAAAGAGAGGAAAATATAATTATTAAATGCATTTTAAGTGGAGACAAATTGAGAGATGGTTACTCATTTCTGTTTAGGATGCATTTTTAGGGTGCCATTTTGATTCTGACTGAGAAAACATCATATTGAAAATGTGCTGTTTTCAGATTGCATTGAGAATAAACATAGAATAAATGCATTCTCAGGAACTGTAGGCTTTTGTTCATGCGCTCCATTGATAATTTTTTTTACCTAAGCAATTAAAGGTGAGCTTCTGGACAGAAAAGAGACATGGGGGCCATTCTTCAGGGCAGGCAGCTCCCCATCCTTCCCAAGAGAGAAGGTGAACAAAACCAAGGAAAGTAGACACTTTAGAAATGACCTTGCATCACTCTCCATGCTCCTGTAAGAAGAGGCACTACTAAAAGGGTCAAGAAAAGAATAAAAAAGCAGCATTCATTTTCCATATCAAAAAGTCAAATAATGCTTGGCTCATGCTTTTTTATATATTCTGAAAGAACATTTTCCAGTCTTTGCCACTTAATCACAGCCCAGTATTTTGCTCATACAAAGCACTATGCCACATTTGAATTTTAGCCGTTAGAAAGATGGTGGAAACAACAAAGATAAAGAAGCAATTAACTGTGTTCACTACACAGGGAATAAAAACATTGCTTGGCATCAGACATCAACCACTATAATTGTTTAAAAGATGAAGGCTAGAAGTCATAACCTGGAATTCAGAATTGGGGGGGACAGAACAATTAAATTAGAAATGAGAAAAGACACAATATAAACTTGAAATTGAGAGAATCATTACATTAGCAATTATTCAATTGAAGGGAAAAAGAGTAGCCCAACTAGTGAAGGCATCATGATAGAGCATTCTGGTGCTTCCTGTTAACAGTTCCACATTGATGAAGTCCTTTACTACTAGGCATTTATTTACTAATAAAAATTCACCCAGACCATTAAAAGTGGACAAGGAGTCTCAGGAAGAACCTGAGTATTAGCTTGGAGAAGCTCATGTATTGGTAGTGGCAGTGAGAAGAGGGATCTCAGAGCAAAGGTTTGTTTATATCAAAAGAATCATATGGAAACTTTTACATGTTCATTTTTCCTTCATTCACATTTTTTTCTGCTTCACCCATCCCCCTAATAGAATTACTGATTTGTCAGTAGCAGGGACGAAAAACATTTGAATCAGTGGCAGGAAAGTAGGCATTGTAAGGGTTTTTTGTTTGTTTCTTTTTTAGTGTTTTATTTCTGGACTACTGTTTCTCCATGAGACTTCCTTTACCCTAGCCACATACCCTTCTATAGGTCGACTCCCTTCCCCTTTGATGGAATCTGCTAGGAATCTTTCATGTTCGAAAATTCTATCTCTCATTCAACCTTGCCAATTTTGATCTCCCTGTTTCCCTCCCTCCATTCTAGACTTTACCATAGACAGTGTGTTCTCAAATTATGTAGCCATTGGCTCTATTAATCAACTCAAGTGATTATTTACTGTGAAGCAAAATGTCTTCAAATATCCTTACATGATTGATAGATAATAGACAGACAGACAGACAGATTGATAGACAAATAGAGAGATAAGACATTTATTGAGCACTTATTATGTGCCAGGCACTGTACTAAAGTTGGTGATACAAATACAAGCAAACAAGACAGCCTTTACACTCAAGAATCTCATAATCCTTTTTTTTTAATTTATGGAGTAAAACATGCATTTCCATAACATAGTACAATTTTTAAAAATTATTGTACGTGAAACTTCAAATCTACTATGTACAACTGGCTATTCTTTCAAATATACATCAAAATTTTCATGTAAATTTCTTATTTCTTCTGATATAGGTTATGCATATTACCACATTAGTCATGTTGTGAAAGAATAATCAGAACAAAAGGGAAAAACCATGAGAAAGAAAAAAAAAATGAAAGTAGTATGATTCAATCTGCATGAAGACTCCATAGTTCTTTCTCTGGATATGGATAACATTTTCATCAATAGTCTTGAAACTGTCTTGGATCATTGTATTGCTGAGAAGAGCTATTTATTATAGTTGATCTTCACACAATGTTGCTGTTACTGTGTACAATGTTCTCCTGGTTCGGCTGACTTCACTCAGTTCATTAAGTCTTTTCAGGTTTTTCTGAAACCTGCCTGCTCATCATTTCTTATGGCACAATAGTATTTCATTATATTTATATTCCACAACTTGTTCAACCATTCCCAAATTGATGGCATTCCCTTAATTTCCAATTCTTTGCCACCACAAAAAGAGCTGCTATAAATTTTTTTTGTGTATGTGAGTCCTTTACCCCTTTTAAGATTTCTTTGGGATACAGAACTAGAAATGAGATTGCTGGATCAAAGGCTGTTAACGGTTTTATAGCCCTTTGGGCATAGCTGCTCCCTATCATAATGCTTGGAGCAGTTTATAATGCCACCAACAATGCATTAGTGTCTCAATTTCCCCATATCATCTCCAACATTTATTATTTTCCTTTTCTGTCACATTATCCAATCTAATAGATGTGGGGTGGTGCTTCAGAGTTGTTTTAATTTGCATTTCTTTAATCAATAGTGATTCAGAGCATTTTAATATGACTATAGATAGCTTTAATTTCTTCATCTGCAAACTGCCTATTCATATCCTTTGACCATTTATCAATTGGGGAATGACTTGTATACTTATAAATTTGACTCATTTCTCTCTATATTTGAGAAATGAGACCTTGATTAGAAGACTGACTTTCTGCTGGTTGTATTGGTTTTGTTTGTGCAAAAACTTTTTAATTTAATGTAATCAAAATTATCCATTTTGCGTTTCGTAATGTTCTATATCTCTTCTTTAGTCATAAACTTTTCCCTTTTCCATAGATCTGACGGGGAAACTATTCCTTGTTCTCCTAATTTGCTTATGGTATCACCCTTTATGTCTAAATCATGTACCCATTTTGACCTTATCTTGGTAAAGGGTGTGAGATATTGGTCTATGCTAGTTTCTGCCATACTGTTTTTCCAGGTTTCCCAGCAGTTTTTGTCAAATAGTCAGCTGTTATCCCAAAAGTTGGATTCTTTGGGTTTATCAAATAGCTTACTGTTATCATTTACTACTCAGTCTTATGTACCTAACCTATTATTTGGGTATTTATAATAGACATTTATAATGTGGAAAAATTGGGACATTAATTTGTTGTTGGTAGAATTGTAAAATGATCCAACCATTTTGTAGAACAATCTGGAACTATGCCCAAAGATTTATTAAACTACCTATAACATTTGACCCAGCAATACCATTACTTGATCTATTTCCAAAGGTGATTAGGGAAAAAGGAAAAGGGCCTATATGTTTTAAAATGCTTATAGCAGCTCTCTTTCTGGTGGTGAAGAACTGGAAATTGCAGGGATGCCAATCAACTGGGGAATGACTGAACAAGTTGTGGTATGTGATTGTGATGGAATACTACTATATTGATGAGCTCAAGGATTTTATAAAAACATGGAAAGACTTGCACAAAGTAATGAAGAGTAAAACGAGCAGAATAGTAACAGCAATATTGTTTTGAGAATGACTAAGCTTATATTCTAAAACAGGAAGATAATATATAAAGGGAATCGGGGTGCTAGGGAAGGCACCTCTGTGGAGATAAGGCTATTAGTGAGTAGATAGAGAGAGAATTGAGGGAATTGAGGGGATTAGAATAGTAAGTGGTATTGAGAATTGAGTGAACCACACTGACTCCATCCTGTGACTCAATTCTGGATCTAGCTCAATTCCCTTTCTATTCAATTATGGGTCTAGTTCAATTTCTGTCTTTTGAGAAAACTTTATTCAATTATAGGGATTGTGGGAAAAAAAAAACTTTATTGCATTGTTTGAACTCAGCCCTGCATCTCTGGAAAGCTGGACCATCTCTCCCTGCTGCTTCAAGACTCTTAACTAAGTAGTACATAGGTTATGCTGACCAGAAACTCAGTTAGATCCAAATATTGATGCAAGGAGTTTTCTCACAAGTAAAAATCTGAAGCAATGTATGTGTCTGGACAATTATTGTTTCCATGTTCCTTTGATTGAATGTAGACACATAGGAAGAATAAGACATTTCTTTTTCTGATTTTAGGAAATTGCATCTGTTCACTTCCCCTTCTCCCAATTTAAAAAGTCTCAAATCTATCCTACAATTGGAAATCAGATAACCTAATTTTGTATCTTGGTTAATTGTTCTCTTTTAATTAGTCTTATTTTATTGTTTTTAATACATAAAAATCACTGTATACTGGATCCAGCCTGAAGCTGAAGAGGTATGGTCCTGATTTGTCATGTAATTGGCATGCACTGCTTAATAAGTTGATGTGCTTGGAAGCTTGAACCTTAGTTTCCTGAGTCACCCAGAATAGTCTGGAGAGTAGAGTTGGGAATAAAGTAAGCATGGGTTGGCCCTTGACAAAATAGAAGACCTATCCAGAGACTCAGCAATTAGGATCTTAAAGGTCAGATTCTCTGTCCAATAGCTAGACTTATGATAACTTAGAAAAATCATCCTCTCCAAATGGACTGTAGGCTGACATGTCAAGTGAGTTACCAGTACTCTGATTTGGGAAATTAACAACTACTTCTGCATCATTAATTGACCTATTGACACTGGAAGAAGTGCATATCTTGACTCTAACCTGCAATGGTAAAGATGAAGGGCAGCGTTCTAAAGCTAGTGACACTTCTTGAGGCAGTAACATATGCATTTGTCATGCAATTAATAAAGCCCTCTAGTACCAATTCTTGTAGAGGCAAGAAAGCAGTAAGTTTTACCTAAGTAATACCCTACCCCTCCCTGCAAAAACAAAACAAAAAGAAGGAAAAAATACCCTGATCCTAATTTATGGGATAACAAGGGATCCAGGAGTCCCACATTTTGAGCTATCCATAGCTTGTTGTAATCATGTGCCAGGTTCTGGGAGTCTTGACCTGAAAACAATTGTGTCCCAGGTTCTCTAGAAATGTCCTTCTTACTATTCCTTCCCTAATCTTTCCCCCTATGCTTTAGAGATGTCATCTGTTGCCTGAGTTTGGGGAGTTATATGTTGTCTTAGTGTCCTTCCTTTGCACCCCAAAACTCCTTTGCCAGACTTCTTTTAGTGGCTCTACTTAAGCCACCAGTGGCTTAATGAAGAGACTTTCTCTTAAATACATCAAATTAAAGGGCATCTATTTCCCTAGCAAAGCCTTACTTTTTAGCAGTGGTCCACCTCACTAGGGTAAGGAAAAACCCTGGCTCCCAAAATGGAAGGGTCTACTGGATAGCCATTATTTCCAGGTATTTAAAAAAGGTCCTTGGCAGCAATAAACTCTGTGAAGTAATAGAGTAATGTAGTCTCAACTTTATAGATGAAGAAACTGAGATTTAGAGAGATTAAGTGATTTATCCATGGTCACATATGTTAAGAAAAAAACAAGTATTTTTTACACATGACAGTTCTTCGGGTACTTGAAGGCTGTATTAATTTGTTCTTTAAGTCTCCTCTTCTTTAAGAAAAAAAAAACGTCCCTACTTCCTCTACAAATTTTCCTATAGTATCAACTCAATGCCCACCCCTCTACTTGCTCTTCTCCAGATGTGCTCTCCATGTTATCATAGTCCTTTGTAAAATGTGACATATGACTCAACAATATTGTAGATTTGGTTTGATTAGAGCAGAGAACAGTAGGACCATCACCTCCCTAGTAATAGACATTATGCCTCTCTTAATGCATCCTTGATCTCTCCCAGCCCCCTGTCACCATGATATCAAATGTCTTTATTCTTTATTCATCTTTCTCCTTTAAAAATAAATGGATATCTTCTTAAAATTCAACATTAAGCAAAATAATTTGTCTATTGCTGCTTCAGTTTTCAGGATTACTTTGCTCACTGAATCACTTTTTCTAATATATATGGTGGTAATCAGTAAACATTTACACTATTTTTCTGAATATGAATTTTTTCATAATGTCTTTCCAGATTTCTTTGTTGTCCTCATCCTTATGAGTCTTAATTGCATTACAGTATTTCATTATGTTAGTGAATCACAATTTGCAAAATTTGCAATTTCACAGATCACAATTTTGATTATTTCCACTTTTTTTTGTTTTGTATTCCTATATAATACTACCACGAAAATTTTTGAACAAGTAGTTCTTTTTATGTTGATTGCTTCTGAGTATACTTACATAATATGTATATATGTGAGCATATGTATACATATGCATTTGCATGCATATACACACATATAAACATGCACACATACACACATTACTGTCAAAGTACAATAATAGCTAGCAAAATAGCTATATAGTATAATAATGACTCTTTTGATCCTCACAATCCTGTAAAGTAGATATGATTTTATCCCCATTTTATAGATGAGGAAATTGAGGTTCATAAAGATTAAAGGTCTTGACCAGGATCATACTGCTAGTGTCTGAGGCAGAATTTAAACTCATCTTCCCAACTCTAAGATCATTTTATTCACTGGATCAAAGGCTCATTTCAGTACCTTTTACTGTTTACTACTAGATAGCTCTCAAAAAGGATTCTACATTTTTTTCAGTTTTACCAAAAATGAATCTGTTTATCTCTTCATCCAAGCTTCATCCAAAAGCTTTGATTGGAGCAGAACAATACTTCAATTATTTTTGCCAATGTGAGTTGGTGTGTCAGGTGTGGTTGGGAACTGAAATTTGTTGAAATTTCCAACTCTTTATTAGTGAGGTTGTACATTTTGTGAAGTGATTATTAACCAGTTATATTTCCTCCTTTGAAAATTGTCTGCTTGAATCCTTCAGCCTTTTATCTTTTGTAGACTAAGATTGCCAATGGAATTTCTTTTGAACCCTCTCTGTGATTTTATCAGTATGAGGAGTACCTGGAGAGAAGTCCCATTTCTATTACACTGCTTACAACCACAGAGAATTTTTAGGGTACTAAAATGTTATCTAAGTGACTTGCATAGGGTCACACAGTTGGTATATGTCAGAGGCGAAGCATAAACCTAGATCTTACTAACTCTGAGGTCAGATCCCTATCTACTTTACCATATTGCCTCTCAATTTAATCTTTCCATCATTTTTGTATGTCTTTGATCTTAAGCTTTTATCTATCTTAATTGAAATAAATGTTTTAATCAATGTATTATTTTATGATATTGTATAGATTTTATTTTTCTTCAATCAAGTGCATGTAATCATCTTCTTAAATTCTATTTTGTGGTTTCTTTTTAAAACATCATCTATTTTCCTAATTAAACTAAGTATGTTGTTCAGTTTTTTCTTGTTGATTTTATAGGTTTTTTTTATGTTTATGATGTTTCTCATCTACCTGGTATTCACTGGGGGATATGATATTAGATGAAGGTCTATATTTCTTTCCTGACAGATTGCTCGCCAATTTTCCAAAGTACATTTGTTAAATAATTAACAACTTCCCTTGTTTTTAATTTCTCTAGGTTTCTTAAATACTCATCTTTGAATATATTTGGTTGAATTTAGGTGCATCTATTCCGTTGATCTCTTCCCCCATTTTCCCCCAGTAACAGATTTTTTTCTTTAATAATAATATGTTGTAAAGTCTAAAATGCCAGCTTCTCTTTTTAGTGTGTGCCTTGACATTCTTCCCCATATATATTTCATTACAATTTTTGTCTCTTTCTATTAAGAAGTCCCTTAGTATTTAATTGATTTTATATTAAATATACACATTAACTGGGGAGGAATTTTTTTTTATTCCATTGGTTTGATCCATACCTGAGCAGTGGATGTCTTTCCTGTTACTTTCCTGTTACCATTTATTTTGGTCATTATATAGTTAGTTTTATATAGGTCTTATGTATTGCTAAGTCGATTAGTTCCCCACATATTTGATAGGTCTATTATTATCATAAAAATAATTTCTTTGCATTGTTTTCTTGATCTTTGTTTTTAATATATAAGAATGCAGATGATTTTGTAAGTATATCTAACAACTTTACTGAATTCATTCAATATCTCCATTCAGTTTTTGATGAAGGTGGCTTTGATGAAGGAATTTTGAGATATATAATCATATCTGAAAGTAATGTTATTTTGACCTCTTCAATTCAATGTAATCACTCTAACATAGGGGTTCTTAACTTGAGGCCATGGATGGATTTCATTAGTTCTGTAGACTTGGATAGAAAAAAACAATGTGATTTTTCACTACCATCTAAATGAAATTTATCATTTCTTCCAATTATGAATATAGATAATAACATTATTCTGAGAAGAGTTCCATAGGCTATACTGGATTGTCAAACGGATACATGAAACCAAAAAAAAAAAGTTAAGAACCTTCATTCTAACATTTATTTTTCCCATGTTGTTGCAATTTCTAGGATTTAAAACAACACTATATATATATAAAAAAAAAGGTCACAGTGGTTATCTGTGATTTTTGCCCAACTCTCTCTTTTAAGTGTCTATCTCTCTAATATGAATTCCACTTTATCAGATATTTTGACCAAACTTTTAATTTTAACATTATTTGTATATTTAATATTTCTGATGAGAAATATAACAAATTTTGTTTCATGATCTACTTTTTTATTTTCTATTTCTATAATTCATGCTATTCACCTTACTATAATAACTTGCTTCTGCAATTTTCTTCTCATTGTTCTTGATCTTATCTAGAAGGAGTGTAGGTAGGTTCTAATTTTCTAAAACTATTTTATTTAAACTAGGTTTAAAAAACAGGTTACATTTATATTTTAAGTTGCTCATTTTTACACTTCCATGGGTTCTATCCTTTTGCCCTTTATATTTTAGAGACAAGAGCTTTCCATTTGGTATTAATTCTTCCTTTCCTGTTCCCCCTCTTCCCTTTACTTTTGGTGCTATTATTTTTCAATTATGCTAAAACATTTTCAATAACAGTTACTAGAAGTGGGAGCCAAGATAGCAGAGAAAAGTCAGGAAGTTGCCTGAGCTCTCCCCAGTTTCCCTTGGAAACAACATTAAATCAAGCCTCAAAACAGATTATCGAGCAACAGAACCTATAAAAAATGGAGGAAAATGATTTTCTATCTTAAGATAACTTAGAAGGACTTCAGGAAAGGTCTGTCTCACTTGGGTGAAAAGGGAAAGCAACTCAGTGCAGATGGTGTTCCAGTAAGCCAACAGGAGGCTCTTAATCAGAGGACAGTTCAGCAACAGAGGCACCTCAGTCCTGGTTCAGCAGGTAAGTGGAACAACAGGCCAGCTGTGAGGCCTCCAGACCCAGCACAGAAGACAAATTGCCAGTCCTGAAACTCTGGCTCAACAGACACAACTAAGTGTATTAACCTCAGTGTAGTGGCCAAGCCACAAGTACCAGAGGCCTTGGGGCAGAAAGCCAGTGACCAGGCCCCTGGCCTCCAGCACAGGAAGCCTGGCGCAATGCCCCATGTGTCCAAAGCAGAGCTTAACTTTAAAAGTCATGAAATAGGCTAAAAATGAGCAAAAAACAGAAAGGAGCCCTGACTACTGTGGCAACAGGGAAGATCAAAACATAAACTCAGAAGAGGACAACAATGTCAAAATGCATATGTGTGAAGCCTCAAAAGGGAATATGGATTGGTCTCAAGCCCAAAAAGCCTTCTTGGAAGAGCTCAAAAAGGAGTTTAAAAATAAAATAAGGAAGGTAGAAGAAAAATTAGGGGAAAAAAATGAGAGTTATGAGTCAACAGCTTGGAAAAGGAAGGACATAATATCACTGAAGAAAACAACTCCTTAAAAAGTAGAATTGGCCAAATGGAAAAGGAGAGACAAAAGCAAACTGAAGAAAATAATTCCTTAAAAATTAGAATTGGACAAGTGGAAAGTAATAACTGTATGAGACATGAAGAATCAGTAAAACAAAATCAAAAGAATGAAAAATATAGAAGAATATGTAAAATATTTCATTGGAAAAATATCTGACCTGGAAAATAGATCCAGGGGAGATAATTTAAGAATTATTGGGCTACCTGAAAGCCATGATCAAAAAAGATCCTGGATAGTTTCTTTCAAGAAATTATCAAAGAAAACAGACCTGATATCCTAGAACCAGAGAGTAAAACAGGCATTGAAAGAATCCATTGATCACCTCCTGAAAGAGATCCCAAAATGAAAATTCAAAGCAATATTATAACCAACTTCCAGAACTATAAGTTCAGGGAGCAAATACTGCAAGCAGCCAGAAAGAAACAATATCAACAAGCCCCAGTCAGGATTACACAGGACTTAGCAGCTTCTACATTAAAAGATCAGAGGGCTTGGAATATGATATTCAGGAAGGCAAAGGAAGTTGGATTACAATGAAGAATCAACCACCCAGCAAAACTGAACATAATGTTTTGGGGGGAAAGATGGACATCTAATGAAATAGGGGACTTTCAAAATTTCCTTAATAAAAGAGCAGAAGTAAAGAGAAAATCCAATCTTCAAATACAAGATTCAAGAGAAACATAAAAAGATAAATGGGAAAGAAAAAAAAGTATGTTATTCAATAAGGTTAAACTGTTTATATCCATATGTGGGAATATGATACTTGTAATTTTTGTTAACTGTATCTCTATTAGGGCATTTAGAAGGAGTTTACTTAGACAGAGGGTTTGGACGTAGGTTGACATGATTTTATATTATATATATATATATATATATGTGATGAAGAAAGGGATTGTACTGGGAGAAGAGGAAAGAGGGAGGCAGAATATAGTAAATTACATCACACAAAGAGGTGAAAAATACCTATTAAAAGAGAGGGGGGAAAAGGAGAGGGTGTAGATTATTTAAACCTTACTCTCATCAGATTTGGCTCAAAGGGAATAACATACACACTCAGTTAGGCATAGAAATATATATTGCCTTATAAGGAAGTAGGAGGGGTAAGGGAAAAGAAAAGGGAATGGGGGCTGATAGAAGGGAGAGCAGATTGATGGGGGCCATGGTCAGAAGCAAAACACTGATGAGAAGGGACAGGATGAAAGGAGAGAGAAAAGTATAAATGGGGGAAAACAGGATGGAAGGAAATACAAAGTTAGTAATCATAATTGTGAATGTGAATAGTATGGACTCTCCCAGAAAATTGAAGCAGATAGCAGAGTGGATTAAAAACCAGAATCCTACAATATGTTGTTTACAACAAACACATTTGAAGCAGAGAGATACAGACAGAGTAAAAGTAAAAGACTAGAGCAGAATATATCAATCACACTTCAGCAAAAGTAAAAAAAAAAAAAAGCAAGCATAACAATCCTGTTCTCACATGAAGCAAAAACAAAAAATAGATCTAATTAAGAGATAAGAAAGGAAATTACATCTTGCTAAAACTACCATAGACAATGAAGTAATATCAATAGTAAACATATATGAACCAAGTGGTATAGCATCCTAATTCATAGAGAAGAAGTTAAGTGAATTACAGGAAGAAATATGCAGCAAAACTATGCTAGTGGGGGGCCTCAACTTCCCCTTCTCAAAACTAGATAAATCTAACCACAAAATAAACAAGGAAGAAATTAAGGAGTAAATAGAATTTTAGAAAAGTTAGATATAATTCACCTCTGGAGAAAATTGAATGGGGGTAGAAAGGAATATACCCTTTTCTCAGCTGTACATGGCACCTACACAAAAACTGACCATGCATTAGGGCATAAGAACCTCACAATGAAATACCAAAAGGCAGAAACATTAAATGCATCCTTTTTAGAGCATAATGCAATAAAAAGTGCATGTAATAAAGAGCCATGGAAAGATAGATTAAAAATAATTGGAAACTAAATGATGTGATCCTAAAGAATGAGTGGATCAAACAACAAATAATAAATAGAAACAATAATTTCATCGATCAGAATGACAATAATGAGACAACATACCAAAATTTATGGGATGCAGGCAAAGCAGTACTTAGGGGAAATTGTATAACTCTAAATGTTTAAGGGAATAAAATAGAGAAAGAGCAGATCAATGAATTGGGCATGCAACTAAAAAAAAGCTAGAAAAAGAACAAATGAAAAATCCCCAATTAAATACCAAATTAGAAATTGTAAATATCAAAGGAGAGAAAAATAAAATTGAAAGTAAGAAAACTATTAAACTAATAAATAAAACTAAGAGCTGGTTTTATGGGGAAAAATAATAAAAAGGTAAGCCTTTGGTTTATTTGTTTTTTTAAAAAAGAAGAAACTAAGTTAGTAGTATCAAATTGAAAAGGGTGAAGTCACTACCAAAGAAGAGAAAATTAAAGCAATCATTAGAAGCTATTTTGCCCAACTGTAGGCCAATAAATCTGATAATCTAAATGAGATAGATGAAGATATACAAAAATATAAATTGTTCAGATTAACATAAGAGTAAATAAAATACTTAAATAACCCCAATTTAGAAAAAGAATTTTACAAGCCATCAATGAGCTCCCTAAGAAAAAATCTCCACGGCCAGATGGATTTATAAGTGAATTCTACCAAACATTTGAAGAGTGATTAATTTCAATACAATATAAACTATTTGTAAATAATAATAATAATGATTGAAAGATTCCTACCAAATTCATTTTGTGACACAAATATGGTGCTGATACTTAAACCAGGAGGAGCCAAAACAGAGAAAGAAAATTATAGACCAATTTCCCTAATGAATATTGATACAAAAATTTAGAATAAAATATTAACAAAAAGATTACCACAATTTATCATGAAGATAATACACTATAATCAGGTGGGATTTATACCAGAAATGCAGGAATGGTTCAATATTAAGAAAATCATCAGCATAATTGAGCATATCAATAACAAAACTAACAGAAATCATTATTATCTAAATTGATGTAGAAAGAACTTTTGACAAAATATAGCACCCATTCCTATTAAAAACACTGGAGAATCAATGAATTTTTCCTTAAAATGATAAGTAATATCTGTCTAAAACCATCAGTAAGCATTTTCTATAATGGGGATAAGCTAGAAGGGGTGTAAGATCAGGAGTGAAATAAGGATACCCATTATCACCACTATTATTCAATATTGTACTAGAAATGTTATCTTTAGCAATAAGAGAAGAAAAAGAAAGTAAATGAATTAGAATAGGCAATGAGGAAACAAAATTATCACTCTTTGAAGATGATATGATGATATACTTTGAGAATCCTAGAGAATCAACTAAAAAACTGCTTGAAACAATTAACAACTTTAGCAAAGTAGCAGGATATAAAGTAAACTCATTGGCATTTCTATATGTCACCAACAAAGCCCAGCAGCAAGATATAGAGAACTTCCATTTAAAATAACTGTACACAACATAAAATATTTGGAAGTCTACCTGCCAAGACAAACCCAAGAGATATATGAACATGATTAGAAAACACTTTTCATACAAATAAAGTCAGATCTAAACAATCAGAAAAAAATCAATGGCTCATGGGTAGGTGGAGCTAATATAATAAAAATTACAACTCTACCTAAATTAATTTACTGATTTAGTGCCATACCAATCAAACCACCAAAAATTATTTTATAGATTCAGAAAAAAACAATAACAAAATTCATTTGGAAGAACAAAAGGTTAAAAATATCAAGGTAATTAATGAAAAAAAAATCAAAGGAAGGTTGCCTAGCTGTGCCAGCATAGACCAACATCTCACACTGTATATAAAGATAAGGTCAAAATGCATACATGATTTAGACATAAAGCTTGATACCATAAACATATTAGGAGAGCAAGTTATAGTTTATTTGTCAGATCTATGGAGAAGGTAAAAATTTATGACCAAACAAAAGAGAGAGAATATTATAAAATTAAAAATGGATAATTTTGATTACATTAAATTAAAAAGTGTTTTGCACAAACAAAGCCAATCCAACCAAGATTAGAAAGAAAGCAGAAATCTGGGGTAAAAAAATTACAGTCAGTGCTTGTGATCAAGGGCTCTTTTCTCAAATATAGAGAGAACTGAACCAAATTTATAAAAATACAAGTCATTTCCCAATTGATAAATGGTCAAAGGATATGAATAGGCAGTTTTCAGATGAAGAAACTAAAGCTATCTATAATCATATGAAAAATTCTCTGAATCACTATTGATTAGAGAAATGCAAATCAAAACAGCTCTAAAGTATCAAATCACATTGGCTAATATGACAGAAAAAGGAAATGATAAATGTTGGAGAAAATGTGTGAAAACTGGAACACTAATGCATTGTTGGTGGCATTGTGAACTGCTCCAAGCATTGTAGAGGGCAATTTGGAAGTATGCCCGAAGGGCTATAAAACTGTTAATACCCTTTGATCCAGCAATATCACTTCTAGGTCCATATCCCAAAGAAATCATAAAGAAGTGGGAAAGGACCCATATGTACAAAATCATTTATAGCAACCCTTTTTGCAGTGGCAAAGAATTGGACATTGAGGGGTGCCTAGCAATTGCGGAATGGCTGAATAAGTTATGGTATATGAATGTAATGGAATACTATTGTGCTATAAGAAGTGATAAGCAGGCAGATTCCAGAAGAACCTGGAAAGACTTACGTGAGCTGATGCTGAATGAAGTAAGCAGAATCAGGAGAACATTGCACAGAGTAATGGCAACATTGTGTGATGATCAACTATGATAGACTTAGTTTTTCTCAGCAGAACAATGATCCAAGACAATTTCAAAAGATTTGTGATTGAAAATTTTATCCACATCCAGAGAAAGAACATGAGTCCAAATGCGGATCAAAGCACACTATTTTAGCTTTTTGTTGTTGTTGTTTCTTTCTTGTGATATTTTTTTCTTTTGTTCTGATTTTGTCACAACATGAATAATGTGGAAATATGTTTAACATGATTGTACATGTATAACCTATATCAGATTGCTTGCTGTCTTGGGGAAAGGGGAGGGAAAGGTGGGAGGGAGAAAAATTTGGAACTCAAAATCTCATAAAAATGAACATTGAAGACAGTCTTTACGTGTAATTGAAAAAACAAAATACTATCAAATGAGAAAAATTTTAAAAATAAACCTCAAAAAATTACTAAACATGGATGTTTTGTATCCAAAGCTCTTCATAATCTACCCCTCTTCTTATTGTTCCAATGTTCCTACACCTTATTTTCATCCTTCCCTCACCCTAAGTACTCTGTGATCCAATGACATTGTCTCCTTGATGTTCCTTGGTCCAGACACTCTATCTCCAAGCTGTCAGTCACTCAATAAACATTCAATAAGTGCCTACTATGTCCAAGCGATTGCAGTAAGCACCAAGGATATAAATACTAAAAAAAAAAAAAATAGACAGTCTCTACTTTCAAGGAGCTTATAGTCTCATGGGGAAGAGAATACACAAAAGGAAGCTGACAATGAAAATTGGTGGGGGTGAGGAAAGATTGGGACATGAGGAAAGTTACACAATATGGGGGCATAATGGAAAAATCAAAGGAGTGAAGCCTGTTGAGAAATGAAGAATGTACATTTTCACTATTCCCCTACACCTGTAATTCTCTCCTCTCTCATCTCCAGCTCTGGGCTTCTCTGGCTCCCTTCAAGTTGCAGCTAAAATCCTGCTTTCTACAAAAAGTCTTTCCTGATGCCCCTTAATGCGAGTACTTTACCTCTGTTGATTATCTCCAATTTATCCTTTATATGTCTTCTTTGTATATAGGTGTCTGTATATTGTTCCCCCAATTATGCTGAGAGAGGCTTTGTAACCTTAGTGCTTAATACAGTACCTGGAATTTAGTATGCACTTTAAAAGAGCTTATTTGACCGACTGGAATTTTTTCCATTAGTTATCTTATAATGCAGAAGTTGCTTATTGAGTTGCACATTTTCTTTGATTCACTGTTCATTTTTCTCTGCTGGAACAGGAGAAGTAAAAATACTCTAGCTTTGAGTTAGAATTGCCATGATAAAAAGAAGGCTGGGTTCTGACTGTTGTTCATCCTTCATTTTCAAAGAGGACCAATGGCATCAGAGAGTGATGACTTGTGTGTGAATTGAATTTAAATGAAGCAGAGTTGCACAAAGTCACCAACTTCTATCTCTCTTCTTGAGTCATCCAAATCCAGTGGCAGGATAAAAGTGAAGACTACGGGCAATGGCCTGGGATGCAGTGGATGACCTTGGTGTCTTTAACGTCTGACAAAGTTCTAAGAGATCCACAGCACCTACTTCAGCCACCCTTATGGCCATTGCAAGAAATTGTTCTTATCTACCCATTTCCTCAGGGAAAATCTTCACACGCTTGGGGTTTATATCCTGTTAACTTCGCAATGGGTTTGAAGCTGGTAGGTTACCCTCAACCTGGTTTAGCCTATCTGCTAAGATGCTTTTAATAGGGTGTCTCTCCTGAGCAACAGCTTCTTACAGCTATAGATGAGAATTGGGTGAATCAGGTGTACACCAAAGATGGATAAGGAGCCCTGAAAATGGCTTTGCAAGCCCTCCCAACAGAAGTACTAGTCTTCCTGAATATCCCAAATGCTCCTAGGAATACAGAAGGTGTTATATGTGTTGTGTAGTCTGGATTTTGGAGGAGGGGAAGAAAAATAGCAGAAATTCCTCTTCAGCTATTGGGTAAAGAAGGGACAATGAAAAGAGGAAGTTTCTGAAGGGGGATGGAGAATAAACAAAGCTAAGCTACCAGCAGAGATTTTCTAGTTGTTGCAGATCTTTAGATCAGTGGTCTCTAAACTGGGAGCCATATATTCACAGTGGTGCTTAAGAGTATTTCTGTGGATGAGCAACCAACCAATCAGGGAGTAAGACAATGGATTACCTATTATCCTCTCTGCAACAGAAAACTGAAGACCTGTCACCAACATATTCTCACTACTGTCTTCACTACTATTGACCCACACTCCATCATTGCACTATTTTATGAAGTTGGCTTCCTACTTCTATATAAACTCCAAAGCTTTCTCTTGTGTACCAGATGTCAGACCCTCATGGTAGGTAGCTTCAATTCCATCACCTACAGTAGCTTCACAGCCACTGTTTCCAAAATCTCTTTTCCCCCCAATAATCTCACAGTCTCTCCACCTCCAACCAGATCACCTAATGGCTATACTAGGTACCCCGTAAGGGGGTCTGGGCCCTAGGTCAGGGAATGATGAGCAAAAGCCCAGTCCTATCCTCACTTTTCAATGGGACAGAGTAAGTTGTACAAGAAGAAGGGATGTGAAATCTGCATCATTATAATTTCTCCAGAACCTACTTTTCTCCCATATTATCCTCAAGAGTACTACTGTCCTTCCAGTTACCCAGATTTGTAACCTTAGTGTCATCCTTGATTCCTCATTTTTCACTTACAACATATGCAATCAGTTGCCAAATGTTATTCTTTCCATCTCTAGCATCTATATCTTCAATCTGTCTCCTTCTCTCTATTCACAGTCTCCGCCTTAGTTCAGGCTCTAATTACTTCTCACTTTTACTATTGCAATAGCTTCCTAAATAGTCCTATGCCTCAAGTCTTCTCCCTTTTCAATTCATCCTCCATACAGATGCCAAAGTTATTTTCATACTGCACTAATCTGACCATTCCCCTGCCTAAAAAGCTCCATTGGCTCCTTATTACAATGAGGAACAAGTACAAATTCCTGTGTTTTACATTTCAGTGCTTTCACAACATGGCCCCAACCTATTTTTCAGCCATGTTATTCCCCTCCTGAATGCTATGGCCCAGTCAAACTGACCTTCCTACTGTTCTTCATACATGAAATGATCTCTCTCCATGAATTTCCATTGGCTGTCCTCCATGCCTTGAAATTATCTACTCCCTCTCGACCCCCACTGTGCCCTTTGACAATCCATGGTTTCCATTAAGACTCAGTTCAAATATCACCTCTGACATGATTCTTTCTTTTATGATTCTTCCAGTTCCCAGGGCCTTCTCTCCCCAAATTACCTCATATTTATTTTGTATATATTTTGAACATGCTTATTTATGGGCATGATGTGTCAACCAACAAAATGTAAACTCCTTGAGAAGAGAAATTGTTTTATTTTTACATTAAAGTAGCTATACACAAAAGAGCTGAGGGATCATAATGCTTTGCAGACTCAATTATCAATATTGTCCCACCATTTCATTTTATATCTTTGAAATCATTTCTTTATGCTTATATTCTCTAGTTTTTTTAATAAATAAAAGTTCTTTGTCTCTTTAAACAATCAAACTGTTGATGTACAGAGAAGACATCATGCTACATATTTTACAAAGTAATTTAAATTTTTTTATTTATGCTACAATTAATTTTCTATCCAAAATTCCTCAAATACTATCTGAAAGCTATGTTGCTTCATACATAATTTCTATCAAATGAAATTTCTGTTTCTACTCCTTCAAAGCATCAAAATATTTACCTATAATAGGGCTAATAATTTATATCTTTTGGCAGGTTATTTAAATATTTTCCTTTAAGCAAAAGTACATTTTAAATTCTTTCAATTGCTCCACATGAAAAGACTATTTTTATATTGTTCATCTATTAGTATTTAAAGAGCTTTAAAGGGACAGCACTTTATAAGAATAAACTCATTTGAGAACTGGAAATCATATATATTTATGTATTAATATAATATTTAATTTATTTTGTTAACTTTAGTATTTTTAAGATTAAAACTTAAGATGGAATGAACATATTATAAAATAAGCTTGGTTCTGAAAAAGCATAAATCAGATAATAAAGTATTAATTTTACTCCTTGACCTAGGAATTTTATTGTTTAAATCTTCACAAATGCTTTCATTGTTGGTTGAGATGATGAAAATCTTGAATCTATGGACTCTTCCTGATGCGATGTTATATCAAATTATCAAAGAGACTTTTCTTCCTTATCACTAGCAGTCAGAGTCTGGGGAATCCATTGGCATGCTCCCACTGCTCTTAAATACTTTTTTTTTAACTTCCTTAAGTTTATGATTGCCTTTCCCATTGTTGTTCCTCAAATATGATACTTCATTTCCTGTCACTTAGAACTGGCTTTCCCCAAACCTGAAATGCCTTCCTTCCTCACCTTTTCCTCTTAGATTCTAATACTCTGGCTAAAGGAAAAAAAAAAGTGTTCATGTGCCATCTTCCATATGAAGGCCTTTCTGATCCCCTATATGTTAATGACTCCCCCACCCCCTAAAAATATCTTGGAATAGAAGTTCAAGGGATAAACAATGTACAGGAAAAAAAAATGAAAGAGCCAAGCTGTTTAACTGATTGCTCTTATTGACCATGATGAAAAGAGTGCTCTTCCAACAAGAGTTGCTACTGATTCTCCCTTACTTGACATTCATATTGGCATGAGTGTTAACCACAGACATAGATTTCCTCTATGCAGTCTCAGGAAGGTTTCAGAATATATGCACACCTCCATGACAGGATATCCATACTGTAATCCCATCAAATTAATTAGGTGAACTCATCAAATTATTCAATAGCTCAGTTGATTATTTCCCCTCACCTTAATATATTTCTTCAGAGACAGAAGGAAACTTATAGATGTTTTGATTTTTTATTGCCATTGGAAGAAAGAAGTTTTGTTATTCATGATATAAGCATATATAATAAATTGAAGATTGAACCTGAAGTCAAAAAGACTTGGGTTCAAATCCTGCTTTTAACAGTTACTAATTTGTAACCCAGGGTAAGACATGTAACCTTTCTAAGTCTCAGTTTCTTTGAAATATAAATAAGAATAACACTCAACTTGCAAGATTATCATGAGGATCACATTAGATAATAAATAGGTATGATGAGTATTATGTAATGTGATAATGTTTGCACACTAATATTCATTCAATTGAAATTATTCTCTTCAAAATTATCAAAGATCTTTTAGTTGAAAAATCCAATAGCTTTTTTTTCTTTACACCATCCTCCTTAACAAGTGATATTCCTTGGACACAGACGTGATCATGTCACTCCATGACTCATGTACCTCTAGTCACTTCCTAATGCCTCTAGAATCAAACAAAAACTCCTTTATTTAGCATTTAAAACCCTTCACAACCTTGTCCAACTTATATTTCTAGCTTCATTTTATGTTACTCCCTCTCTTGACCTTGGCAATCTATCCAAATTGACAGTTATGTACCTCACTTCACACACTCCATATCCCCACCCAGTGACTTTGCACTGGCTGTCCCACATGACTGGAATAGATTCCCTCATTATCTTTGTCTCACAGAATGCCTCTCTACCTTCAAAATTGTTTAAAAAATCTTCTATGGGAAGGTTTTCCTGATCCTGTCAACTGCTAGTGACCTCCCTCACAAACTACATTAGGTTCAATACATTATTTATACATTTTATATTTATTCTGTCTCTCCTCATTAGAATATAAACTCCTTGCAAATAGAGATGATTTCATTTATTGCATTTGTATGTCTAACACAAAGTCTGACACTTAATAAACGCTTGAGTGACCATACTAAAACATTTGAAACAGTTAAATACCTTTGTCTGGATACTCTCTTTTCTCTGAGTTTTTTTTTTTTAATGTTACTGCTTTATTTTGTTTCTCCTTCTACCAATATGTCCCTTCCTCAGTCTCCATTGCTGGATTATCACCCAGGTCCCTGCCTTTAGGGCAGTTAGGTGGCATAGTGGATAAAATGTCGGTCCTGGCATGGGAATACTCTTCTTCATGATTTCAAATCCAGCCTCAGACACTTACTAGCTATGTAACCCTGGGCAAGTCACAGCCCTGTTTGCCTCAGTTCCTCATCTGTAAAATGAACTGGAGAAGGAAACGGTGAACCACTGCACTTATCTTTGCCAAAAAAAAAAAAAATGGGGTCATGATGAGTTGGAAATGACTGAAAAATGACTCAGTAATAACAATCTGGCTTTTACCAGTATTTTGGTGTTCCAAAGACTCTATCCAAAGCACCATTCTTTCTTCTTTCTCTATATCCTCACCATTGATATGTTTAAGAGTTGCCATGGATTCAAATTTTTTTTTTGTATTTGACTTCCACATCTTTATATCTAGCTCTAGCCTCTGTGCTGAGTTCCAGTCCAAGATTACCAATGGCCTAATGGAAATTTCAAGCTAATAATTTAAACTGTATTAGTCTCAGTTTCCCCAATTGCAAAAAAAAGACAATTGCATAATGTGATATAAATGCAATAGGTTTGGAGTCAAATGTCACCTCTGCAAATTACTAAAATTGTGAACAAGCATGTCACTTCCTGTCTCTGGCATATTCAATGCTTGCCAGGTGTGTTGGTATGGCTAGACATACCCTAATGTCTCAAAACAAAATAAAGTGAAAAAAAAGGCATTTTATGTCTATTTGTGTCTAATTAGGGACTATTTAAAGAAAATTTCATTTTTAATTAATTAAATTTCATTAGTTTGATGAATAAAAATGATGCTATATTAAATAGTAAACAATCTCCTTAAAAATTAAAAAAAAAATTCTGTGAGCACAACTGAATGAACTTTACTAGGCATGGTAGTTTTCTCTGATTCACAGTTTCCTCATCTTAAAATGAAATTGGATTAAATGAATTCTTAAGATCCCTCCCAGATCCAACTCCTATGATTTTGTGATTAAATAATTTTAAGGAGTTTTTCATAATTTTAAATTTATTGGTTATTATACAGCTAAAGCAATATCTTTACTATCAGACTGCCTTTAATAGTGAGGTCATGCATGTTAAAAGTCTATTAATTTATCATTTTTCAAGGCTGCAGAATACTTTATTGTTGTGCTTCAATTTGAATAAATGAGAACTATTAGAAAAAACCTTCTCCCTCTAAGAGTTCCAGGTAATAAACTTGTAACTTATCATATGTCATCATTAACTAGTTAGTACCAGGTGTTCAATAACAGTATTTCTCCAGACACACTCCTGATGTCTTTGTAGATATACACATCAGTTCATTCTGACATCAATGACCCTATCATCAACATCAATTTCTATTATTTGTGACCACAGTAGACTTTGATGCTTTTTAGGATACATAGAGGGTATTATGAGGTCTTCCTTCTAAGAAAATCAGAGACATTGCCCAAGAACAACCTCCACTATTCACTTTCTCCCAAATTCCCTTTTTTTCTCCTTGGGTGAGTACCTGTCCCATTTTCTTGATTTCTTTACATAAAACACACTCTATACGAACCATTCAGAAGGTTGGAGCAACAGCTTTTATCAGAATCCTCTTAAGCTCTTTTTTTTTCTTTCTCCCAATGCACTCAATTTCTACACTTTATGAAGCCTGCCCTACTCAGTCCTCAGAGGCCTCGATAAGCTCAAACTCTAAAGAAGCTAACCTTTTTTGTAACATAGCTCTCTTTACAGAATGCTACTAGATTCCTTAACAACAATGGCAAAGATACTTAGAGTGTGTGATGACATAAGAACCCAGATAATTTTTTGGACAAACAACATAATTGAACAAAAAGATGGTGCACTGTTTCCCTTTTTTCTGTAGTCCTGGCAGCTGAATCAGAGAATTTACATTCATATTTTACCATCCTTTAATCTAGGAATCAATGTGTAACCAGAGGCACAAAGTTAAAAGCTTACAATAATGAGGTGGGGCAGATGGTCTCATTGATCCAGTTTTCTATTTTTTTTTAAATCCCTAAAAATACCTGGTTGGAGTACTGCTTAGTCACAAAGGACTTTCTTCATTCCATCCTGAATATTTCTAATCTCTATGTGGTCCACACATGGATTTTTCGCTGCCTCAAGACTCTAAAAATGTAGGGGTTTTTTTTTCCTTTTTGCGGGGGAGACTTATGTTATTATAATACCTGTTTTCTTCAAACACATTTGTGGCAGGATAAATAGTCCTATCAATTTCTATGTTGTCTGTCAAAGTTCTATGCTGTCATTTTCTGAATACCTTCTTGTTTAGTAACTTTTATTTTATTTCATATGTAAGGCGGGAGGGTGGTGGATTCAATCAATGGACTAGGAACTGAGGCAAACAGATTTAAGTGACTTGCCCAGGGTCACACAGATTGTAACAATCTGAGGCCAGATTTGAACTCACAAAGCTTAATTTTCTTGACTCCTGGCTCAGTATTCTATCCACTATACCACCTAGCTTCATTAAATCCCATTTTAGATACTTATTAACCATGTGACCCTGGACAAGCCACTTAACCTCTCTATGCCTCAGTTTTCTCATCTTTAAAAGGGGATAGTGATAGCACCTACCTCTCAGGGTTGTTGTAACATTCAGATGAAAGGACATCTGTATAGTGCTTTGCAAACCTTAAAACACTATAACTACTGTTATTGTTGCATTTAATTTAATGCATAGAATCCCTCTTCCAGTGCCAATACGTGTTATTTCAGAATCAATTGTATGCAATCAAATCACTGACTGAGTAGAGTATGGATTAAAATTCATAACATGTAAAAGAAAAGAATAAAGATAAGAGGAAACTGTATGCAATTTCAGTTGCTCTCATCCAGCCAGCTGAAATGAGTTGTTGATTCTAAAAAATGAGAAATGGACAAAAGTGAATTTTAATTATCATTGTTTCTTAGAAAGTATAACTGATACAAAACTAGGATTATAAAGAGCAGACCTAACCCAGACATAAGCCAAGCCAACAAAAACCTGATCTCCTTGTCAAGCAGAGATTCAAGACAGACATGGTGAATACCAAATACAAGCTCAATGACAAAACATTATGAAGGAGGTTAATGAAACATCATGATCAGAATGACTGCCACCAAAGTTCTCAAAAGAAGAAAGATATCAACACCCACCAGGAGAAAATATTTCAAATTACTAAGAGAAATGGAAATTAAAACAAATCTGCAGTTCTACCATATACTCATCAGATGGGAAAAAAGGGAGGTGGGAAGAAAACGAATTTTTGGGAGGTCTGAGGTAGCACAGGCACACTAATGCACTGGTGGTGGAATAATGAAGGGGTTCAGCCATTCTGGTCACTGACAGGTTAAGCGATAATAATGGCACCTACCTCCCAGGGTTGTTGTGACGTTCAGATGAAAGGACATCTGTATAGCGCTTTGCAAACCTTAAAACACTATAACTACTGTTACTGTTACTCCTCAGGGTTACACTTTTCAGAAGTGGAGTTTGAATCTAAGTTGTCCTGACTGTGAGGATGGTTCTCTAGTAAATAAGAGGTAACAAAGGCAAAGGGTTCAGGAAATGTTTCATTTTGGAAATGTCATTTAATCTGACCCTTGGAAAAAAAATTAGGGATTCTAAGAGCCAGAAGTGAGGAGGAAGGCATTTCAGGTATGGGTAGGCATTACAGAAAGAAAGTAAAGTGTAGATAAATTTGACTCTAATATAGAGCATACCATGGGGAGTGATGTGGATCCATTAGAACCAAAATAATCAAGTACTTTTACTCCCAATAGGAAAGTTTGTACTTTGTCCTGGAGATGAATGGATCCTTTGGATTTTTTTTTTCAGCATAGTGATAACATGGTCAGATTTGTGTTTTAGAAGTATCACTTTGGCAGAAGGGAGAAACTTCAGGCAGAGAGACCACTTAGTAGGCTATTGAAAAAGTCAAGGTGAAAGGTGATCAAGGTCTGAATAGGATGGTGGGACACATAAATGGAGAGAAGAGAATGGATAGTAGAGCTGCTATGAAGGAAGGTACAATCAAGATTTGGCAAATTATTGAACATGGGAGGTAAAGAAAAGTGAAGATTCTGAATTTGGGTGGCTGGAAGGATGGCAATATCCTTAACAGAAAAAGGGAGGTTAGAAAAGGGTAAAGGTTTGGGAGAAAAGGTAATGAGTTCTCTTTTGGACATGTTGGATTTGAGCGGGTAGTCAGTCATGTGAAATGAGCTCAGGGGAGACACTAGGGCTAGATGTATAGATTTGGGAGTCATCTGCACAAATAACAAAATCAAATCAATAATAAAGATGATGGAAAGAAAGGGAAAAAAGAGGGTTGGGAAAGAAAGTACAGAAAAGGAAAAACATAAGGCCTAGGCTAGACTAAAAATCTCAAACATGCTGCCTGGCAGCAGCATGTTGCCCACAACACTCCTAAGTATGCAGGAAACCATACTAAAATATAATTGGGGAATATTTAACACAGTTAGTGAAAATACAATAAAATAGATAACATTACATTTGAAAATTAAGTTAATATGCAACTCACAGGTATTCTTATGTATGATGTAATAGTCCTCATTTCTATTTGAGTTTGATACCACTGGGATAGAACCAGTTAGGCAAGTAAAGCATAAAGTATGAAGATATGTTGCTGCCAAAGATTTTTATCACTGGCACTCTTGGGCCAAATGGAAGATTGACTTCATATAGAAGTGATATTCTCCAGATTCTATTTGTTGATGGCATTGTGCTGATTGAAACAAGCCCCAGATCACTCATCAATCAGATCCATATTTACTCAAAAAAAAAATTATTCTAGCACTCTACACAAAAACAGCTAAGTAGTGGATGAAGGATGAATATTACCCAGCTTATGAGATGCATTTGGATGGCCAACCCATTGTATTTATCTATTGGCACGTGTATCTTGGCCAGAAACTGCAAATTGACAATGAATTAGGTGCAAAATTGAATAGTAAAAGCATAAGGGACTGAACTACATAAAACTTCTGAGTATATTTGTGATTTCAGCTGTTCCCTGCTGTCAAACTACTTGTTTCTAAATTTCCCTCACATCAAATTTTTTCCCCCAAGGACATCCCCTATGTTCAAATTATGAAGCACTATACTCTTCTCAGAAGAATTAAAATTGCAGGTGACCTAAAGGGTAATGGAAAGATACATAGCGGATTTGAGTACAGAATGAATAGTGATCATGTTTACAAGGATTTATGTTAAAAAATTATCAGGAACATATATGATAGGGAATATTTCAGTTTTATAATAAAACTGAGTAATAACAGGACACCAAGTGTTGCACTGATATGCATAAAATACTGAAAGATTCAAAGAAAGATTTCCAGGGCTTAGGATGGATCTTATAATAGTGATCTGTAGGATGATGTGGATAATCGTTCTGGATGAAAAGGCTCTGGGTGGGTTGTTATCTTCATTGGTGAAGGGATTTCTCTGACCAATGGGATTGTGGGTTAAATAAAGAATCAAAGAAGCTAAATCATAAACATTTTCTTTTTTTATCACTTTTTTCTTGATCATTTTTATCTTTCCTCCTATCACCTGAAATATGTCCTCTTGAAAATAAAAAAGATCGGCTGAGATTCTTAAAATCTAGCCACTGCTCAGATTCTTAAAATCTAGCCACTGCTGGGATTCTTATAATCTAGCCACTGCTTACCCATGTTCAGACTCCGTAAGAATCTGCCTAATATGACGGATGTTCTAATAAACTTTGTCTTTGGCTGAAAGAAGGCTTGGGTTGAATTCTTTCAGGCAGGACCTGCATGTTGTGATTTTGGGGTTCCAGGACCCCTGAACCCCTAAACCACATCATTTTGGTGGCCCGTGCGGGGAAACTGCTTAACCCCAAGTTCTTCCCCAGCCAACACTGGAAGGTATATAAGCCCCCACCCCCTCCTTTCTTGCACTGCAGTTGGGGTTGATCTCCAAGCACCAAGGCTTGGAGGTGCTTTTCTGGCAGACAGTTATGAGGCCGTCTTGCACTCGGCCTGACACTCTCAGGCTCTGGATCCACTGCATTGGTTGAAAGCCACGGACCTGGGTAGACTTTCCGCAGCATAGAGGACAAGGACAGACATCTATCTGGAAGTGTATGGTCAATTCTGTTAATTCTCTCAGTGCTAGGGAATTGGGAAAAACTGCAGTTGCTTTTTGGTTCCCTGAGGCTTACTTACTCCCTTCCCTCTGCACCTCTGAATCATTCTTCATGGAGGTTACAGGGAAAGTTAGAACAGCTAAAAATATCTTGGCATATTCTGGAGGTTGTGTGATTGATCATTAAGGAGTTTTGAAACACCTGTACAACCTGGTCACTCCCTTCCCTTGAGAGGGTATCTGTAACCCTTTCATAGGAGAAGAGAGTTTCACCTTTACCCCTCACCTTTGATTTCACCCTCCCCTCCCAGGAAAGGAAGGGGGGAGGGGCAGCAGCTACAGCATGGGTCCCACTGGCAATGGCCTTGGACTCTGGGGCAACCTTTGCCTGGAAGCATCACCCAGGTTCAGCACATCCTGCTCAAGGTAAAGAAGCTGGCCTCTGAACTTGGGTAAGCATGCTCTTTTAAATTTGTAGTTTTAACTGTTAACGATGAGATGTTGATTCTCTGTGTAAAGTAATTTGGAAGTGCATTTAACAAAACTGAAGTCACCTGATTGGTAATGGGCTTGTTTCAAGTTTCAAATTGGTAAATTTTCTGTATCAGTTATGTCAAGCAACTTTTCATAATTTGGTTACCGCTAAAATAATTTAGCTATTGTTGGTTATTGTTTTCATGTGTAAACTAGCCAAAAAGTTTGTTTGGGTTACCTATGGCTTACTGAAAATTTGCAAGTGTATAGAATCTCTAACAATTGGCTTTTTATGCCAGGGCAAATTTAAGTTTGAAATGTAAATTCTGAAAAAGTTTTTCCTAAGCTGTGATTAGTAAAACTTGCTGTTGGAAGTAAAAGCTCATGGGATTTTATTTATGTTTTATCCTCTCAAAGTTGGGCCCTAAATATAGTCCCTGCTTTATATCTGGGCCCTGCAGTTTTTTCTGTCAGATTTATGTCTTCCAGACTACAGGTCATTCACTTGTAGTTGGTAACAGCGAGTATCAGTCAATGTCCCCCATCATTCCCTGAATGCAGCCTATGCTTGGTTCCAGTCAACCTCCTCTTTGGGACTCCTTTGAGGCAGAGACAGCTCTATGCCCCTTGCCAGCAGGAAGTAGTTTCAGAATCCAAGACCTTCGACCCTTACCAAAAGAATTTGGGTCCCATTTGTTTGAGGGGGGAATGATGGGGTTGGGATCTGGGCCCCAGAAAGGAAAAACCCTGGACTTTCCCTCATGGCCAAATCTCTGGCATTCCCCTGAGGCTATAATCCCATCAACTGGTCTTTCATTGTGGACCTCCCTATGGCCCCAGGCCATTTCTCCATTCTCCCTTGGTCATGTGGTCCAGGTCCCTGGAATTCTATTACCTCATAGACTACTTAGCCACTCCTAGATCCCTCCCATAGTCTTTCTGTATATAAGGTCCATCTTGTCTCTATTAAGAAGCTGAGATTCTTAAAATTTAACCACTGCTCAGATTCCTAAAATCTAGCCACTGCTTACCCATGTTCAGACTCCTTAAGAGTCTGCCCAATATGACGGATGTTCTAATAAACCTTGTCTTTGGCTGAAAAAGAAAAGAAAAGAAAAGAAAAGAAAAGAAAAGAAAAGAAAAGAAAAGAAAAGAAAAGAAAAGAAAAGAAAAGAAAAGAAAAGAAAAACGATCTTAGCAGTTGGGAGCTGGGCTGTACCTGATGGATTAACTAGTTCCACAAAATTACATTGCAGATGAGACCATTGAGTTCAAGAATGTAAAGTGATTTAAAAACCTTAAGATATCATTTTACACCTATCAGATTGGCTAACATGATTGAAGGGGAAAGCAATAAATGTTGGAGGGGGTGTGGAAAAACTGGGAGACTAATTCACTCTTGGTGGAATTGTGAACTGATCCAACCATTTTGGATAGCAATCTGGAATTATGCCTAAAGAGTTATTAAACTGCCTATACCCTTTGAGCAATACCACTACTAGGTCTGTTTCCCAAGGTGATTAGGGGAAAAGGAAAAAACCTATATGTTCTAAAATTTTTATAGCAGCTCTCTTTGTGGCAGCAAAGAACTGGAAATTGCAGGGATGTCCATCAATTGGAGAATGACTGAATAAGTTGTATATGATTATAATGGAATACTACTGTGCCATAAGAAATGATGAGCTCAATGATCTTAGAAAAACATGGATAGACTTGCATGAAATAATGAAAAGTGAAATGAGCAGAACCGAGAGACCATTGTATACAGTAATAACAATATTTTTCCAAGAACAATTTTGAGAGACTAAGTCATTTTGATTATTATAAATACCCAAATTAACTACAAAATGGATTATTAATTTTTATTTTATATGCATTATTAATATTTTATCTACCACTTAAGTCTAGATAATCAACAAAACAATAAATAAAGCCCTTATGTGTACTATTCACTGATTGCTGAGGCATAAGTACTCACACTGAAAATTGAATAATCTGCTTTTGTGAGAGTTCTTGCTGATTCCAGCAAACCCCTGCATGGATCCTTTTGTCAGTCTGATAAAACCTTAAGTATTCCTTCTCAGAAAATTTTCTCTAAATGCAAATAGTAAAATATATAAGATAACAAATTATATAAAAAGCAGATATATGTGTATGTGTATACATACATATATACATATATATCTGTATACATAAATGTACACATAAACATATGTTTCAGAATCATAGAGCCTAGGTTAAGAAACTAGCCAAAGAAGGTATTTTCAACTGTGCATATCTCACTTTTTTCCAACTTAACTACCTAATTTATTCTTCGCTCCATTGCCTCACCCTTGAATCACTATAGATGACCTCAATAGCCTCTTAGCTATCTTCTCTAATTCCTGACATTCTCTATCATATAAATTCCATATTGTATCTGTACTTATTTCCCTAAAATGCTGCTTTCTTCATGTCACTCTTTTACCAAAAACAGAGACAAAAACCTGCGATGTCTCTCTTTTTCTTATGCATTAGAGCTTTTCATTTATTTATTTTAACATTATTTTTTGAGTTCTAAATTCTCTCCCTCCCAACAGCCCATTAAGAAGGCAAACAATATGCTACCCATAGTACGTGTGAAGCTATGTAAATTATATTTCCACATTAGCCAAGTTTTTTTAATTAATTTATTTTTAGTTTTCAGCATTCACTTTCATAAGATTTTGAGTTCCAAATTTTCTCCCCATCTCTCCCCTCCCCCCCACCCCAAGACAGTATGCAATTTAATATAGGCACTACATATACATTCATATTGAACCTATTTTCACATGAGTCATGTTGTAAAGAAGAATTAGAATCAACAAGAGAAACCATGAGAAAGAAGAAACAAACATAGAAAGAGAGAGAGAGAGAGAGAGAACAAATAAGGTGCTTCAATCTGCATTCAGACACCATAGTTATTTTTCTGGATATTGATAACATTTTCCATCCTGAGTCCTTTGGAGTTGTCTTGGATCCTTACATTGCTAAGAAGAGATGAGCTTATCAAAGTTAGTCATCACACATTGTGGATATTATTGTGTACAATGTTCTCCTTGTTATACTCACTTCACTCAGCCTCAGTTCATTTAAGTGTTTCCAGGTTTTTCTGAAGTCTGCCTGCTCATCCTTTCTTATAGCCAAGTTTTATGCATCAGATCTAAACTTCTTTTACTGATGACCTTTCATAATCTATTTTACCTCTTCAGAATTATTTATTGCTAAAAATATTCTCCATTCTAGTCAGGCCAGTATCCTTACTATCCCATGAAGGAAATATCTCATTCCTACCTCCATTCCTTTGCTTATGATGTTCTTTTCATATGGAATGTCCTCCATTAATCCAGTATCAATATGGTTATTATTACTACTAATAATCAATTATACTTTATCATATTTTAAATAATAATCATTATAGCTACATGTTAGAAAAGCAGCATGGTATAGTAGATAGAATGCTGGACAGGTAATAAGGAAGATCTGAGTTTGACTATTACCCCAGGAATTTAGCTGTATGACTCTGAGCCAATCATGTAACTTCTCTGAGCCTCGGTTTCATTATCTGTAAAATGAAAGCACTGGAATTATTAACCTTTAAGATGCCTTCCAATTCTAAATCTATTGGGTATATTGGGTAGTTCAGCTATACAAATTTGTAGAAGAATATGGTTGATTCTCAATAGGATGCATAAGTGGGTGTGACACCCTTCACCATAGAAGGGAGTATTCACATAAATGAGATCATAAATCCATTGACGTGATAACAAAACTCACATTAATATAGCATTTTGGAACAATCAAAGCATACTATGTATGTTCTCTCTTTAGATCCTGACAACAAACCTATAAAGGGGGTAGAGAAAGTGATGCCACTTTAAATCTGACAAAACTGGCTTAAAAGTAAATAGATTTGTCCAGAGTCACAATCAATAAATTCATAGTTTCACAGACTCAGAATTAGAAGGGATTTTAGACAATATAGAGTTCACTCTACCCCACTCCTATTTTACAGATTAGGAAAATGAAGCTCAGAGTGGTAACAATAATTGCCTAAGGTTATGAAGGTAGTTAAGTGACAGAGGTGGAATTGAACCCGGGTTTTTTGACTCCAAACTTAATGACTGTCATAATTCCTACCAGATCATCTGACTCTAAATCCAATTGTTTCTCAACTCTACCAATCCTATCCATCCACATTGGCAAGTTCAAGTCCCAAGAAAGCTTCTGGTGAGCATTCTGGTGCTCACCACTCTACCTTGTTTCTGAAGTCCTAGGAAATTTTAAGTCTACGTGAGACAGTTCTGCAGTCATCTACATGCTATATTTTATACATAGTACTACTTAATGTACATGAATTTTGTTTTTCCAACTAGATTGTATGATCCTGGAGAATAGGAACTTATATACTTTTCAGGCGATCCCATTCTTGACATGATTTTGAGCACATAGCTGTTGTTGCTCAGTCATTCAGTTGTGTCTGACTTTTCATGATCCCATGGACATATCGTCCATGGGATTTTTCTTGGCAAAGATACTCGAGTGGTTTACCATTTGCTTCTCCAGTGGATTAAGAAAAACAGATCCTGGGACCCTGTACGCAGGGTCACATAGCAAGTATTATTTCAGCTCAGGTCTTCCTGATCCTCCTCATATATTCTTGATGATTGATTCTAGATTCTTGAGCCTATACTGAATTAATTCTTCTCTATTCTACTTATCAAGGCATTCAGCAAGGTGGGACCCAAGCAGTGAGGAGAATTTTTTTTTTCTTTCTTCCATATCTTTTTTTTCTTCCCTTTCCCTTTTACTGGATTCTTTACCCAACTTTGTCAACCTATCTTCTTTCTCTTTATCTCTCCCTACTTTTTCCTGCTTAAATTTCAATCTCCATTGCCATGCAAACCCTCCTATCCCCCTTTTGGGATATGATCTTCTTACAGAAATATTTCCTTTTAAGGGTGAAGTCCAGGGAAGCCTTAAAACCATATTTCAAATAAGAATTTAATTGCCCTAATCTGGGTCCAGTTCTCATCCACACCTTCCGTTCTAATAACTTAACCAGATCAAGTCACCCCTAGTTTATTTTAGATAGTCACAGACTGTCACCATTGCCTACTTCCTAGCATTCAGGCTCATTCCAAAAGACAGGAATTGAACACATCTTTATTCGTCAGTTCCTGAGTCACCAAACTAGATGGAGGTAATGATTTACTTAAAGAACCAGTCAAGGAAGGAAGCCCTTACACTACAGTCCTAGAACACCCTGTAAGAGGAGGTCCCAAAGAGGGACACCAGCTGTGGAATTATCAGCATTCCTACTTTAAAACAAGCTTTCTCAACAAGCTGATAAAAATGACCAATTATCGCAGTTGCTGGTAAATTACAGCCCCAGGCTAACTGACCCTGGCCGATGTAGCAGCTGATGAGGAAGTGCTCACAGTTGCACCACCTGCGCTCCTGCTCACCCCTGTTGCACATCTGCACCCTCAGTCAGGTGGTAGGTTCCACTGGCTAGAGTTGTGGCAGAGTTGCATGGGTTTGCTTGTTTCCTAAAAGGTCCCTGTATTTGGAATCCCACTGCATTTCCCTGCTATATTGGTCATGAATTGCTCCCAGGAAATTCTCCAAGTTGCAGAACAGTTCCTGATCTGCCTTGGTAGGAATCTCCTCAATAGAAGTTCCTAATACCGACAAAATTACAATTCTTGACTAGGAAAAAAAAAAAGGCCATCAGCCATCATAGTCTCAAAACTATAAGTGAGCCAGTTAGGACCTGCATTGTCTGTGCATTGATATCACAGCAAAATCACAAATATAACTCCCCTTATGTACTTCTGATGCACATTTTGCTGAGAGTTCTCTTCTTTATTAAATCCAGCCCTCTGCAGTCCGTGTCATCTTCTAACTACTTGTTCCATTTGGCCTCTAAACCTCTAACTCAATTATTTAAAAGAAATTATTTATTTTAACATATATTTTTTTTAAATTTTGAGTTCTGAATTCTCACTTTCCCTTCAGTCCCTCCCCAATCCACTGAAAAGGAAAACAATATGATATAAATTATTCATGTGAAATCATGTAAAACTTTTCCATATTAGCCATGTTATAGAAAAATCTGCACTCAGTGGTCATCAGTTCTCTCTCTGGAGACAGCATTTTTCATCATGAGTTCTTCAGAACTGCCTTGGATCATTATGTTAATCAGAGTAGCTAAGTCTTTCACAGTTGACTGTTACAATATTGATTACACTGTGTACAATATTCTCCTGGTTCTGCTAGCTTCACTTTGCATCACATCATATAAGTCTTCCCAGGTTTTTCTGAATTTCCCCTCCCCATCATTTTTTATACCACAATGGTATTCCATCACAGTGATTGAGAGACTACAACTTTTTCAGTCATTCCTCAGTTGATGGGTATACCCAATGTTTCATCACCACTAAAAGAGTTGCTATGAATATTTTTGTACATGAAGATCCTTTTCCTTTTCTTTGATATTTCTGGGATACAGACCTCATAGTGGTATTGCTAGGCCAAAGGGTATACACAATTTTATAACCTTTTTTGGTGTAATTCCAAATTGTTTTCCAGAATGAACAAACCAATTCACAACTTCACCAACAGAACTTTTGTGTATCTGTTTTTCCACATCCCCTCTAGCATTTGCCATTTTCCTTTTTTTTAATCATGTTAGCCAATCTTATAGGTACCTCAGAAGTGTCTTAATATGCATTTCTCCAATCAATAGTGACTTAGGACATTTTTCATATGACTATAGATGGCTTTGATTTTTTTCTTCTTCTGAAAACTGCCAGTTCATATCCTTTGACCATTTATCAATAGGAGAATTGTCCTTATTTTTATAAATTTAACTCAGTTCCCTACATTATTTGAGAAATGAGGCTTTTATCAGAGAAACTTGCTGTGAAATTTTCCCCCAATTGCCTGTTTTCCTTCTAATCTTGGCTGCATTAGTTTTGTTTGTGTAAATACTTTTTTTTCTAACTTAATGTAATCAAAATTATCCATTTTACATCCTGTGATTCTTTTTATTTCTTGTTTGGTCATAGATTCTTCCCTTACTCATAGATCTGATGGGTAACATTTTTCCATGTTCCCCTAATTTCTTATTATATCACCCTTTATGTCTAAAGTATGCATCCATTTTGACCTTATCTTGGTGTATAGTATGAGATATTGGTTTATACATAATTTCTACCAAACTTCTTTCAAGTTTTCCAAGCAATTTTTGTCAAATAGTGACTTCTTGCCCCCAAAGCTCAGATCGTTGGGCTTAAATACTAGATTATTGTGGCCATTTATTACTGTGTATTATATACTTGATCTATCCCACCCATCCACCCCTACCTCAATTTTTAACAAATTCTTTTTTATACTATATTTCTTTACTTCCTACACCTTCCATCTTCTTAAACTAACATAAATTTGCCCTCTGTCCCCAACAAGACATTAACTTTGGCTACGCTCTCTGATGATGAATGTAACTTCCCTCAGAAGCACTTGAACAGAAGGAGGAGTAGGCACATTAGCTGTTCTTACTTCTCCTTGCCACTATGTCCCTAGCAACTCCTCTTCCTATGAGATTGACTCCATCCATCTTCATCATGAAATCTAACTTCTTATGTTAGTCATTTCCTAATATTCAAGCCATTCTCCTTTTTTTCCCTCAAGTAGTTTAATACCTTGCTTATAGTCATTCTCTATGCCAACTCCTGTCCTTAAATTTGAGGATTTCAATGTATATAATAAATGTCATTTCATACATCCTGGCCTTTCAGTTCAACAACCCCCTCTGATCTCATTAATTCTATCTTCACTCTACTTAAGCCACACACAGGGAAGACATTCATTTTCATTTTATTTCTATGAAGCAGAATTTGGAAATTTCTCTCTCCAAGAACAATCTTCTATCCTTCAAAATCTTCTTCTGCCTCACCTCTCTTACAACCTATTATCCTAGATTAACCTTCTTTATATGTACTATCTCCTTTAGTGAGCTCATCAGTTTGCAGGTGATCATATATCTTCTGTGAACAAAGGATTTTTAAATATAAATATATAGGCATCATCTCTCTCCTGAACTTAGAATTCCAAACTCTTGCTAGGTATCTTCTGAGGGAGATTTCAACAAGTCTAACACATGACTTATTTTCAAAATGTATTCTGTTTATAGAACCACCATCCTTCCAGTCACCCAGATTCACTACGACCTTTACAATGTTTTTACACTCTCATATTCTGTGATCCAGTCACACTGGCTTCCTTACTGCTCCTCACACAAAATACTCTATGTCTTGATTCTTGACATTTTCACTGATTGCCCCCCATACCTGAATGCTCTCCCTCCTCATTCCCACCTCCTGGCTTTCCTGGCTTCCTTCAAATCCCAGGTAAAATCCCATCTTCTACAGGAAGTCTTTCCCAATCTCCCTTAATAAGAGTGGAGTGTTAGCATGTTGTCTCCTCCATTGGGCTGTAAACTCCTTGAGAAAACAAACTGTTGTTTTGTTTTTTTTCCCTTTCTTTATATCTCCAGAAATTAGCATAGTGCTTGCCACCTAATAGGCACTTAATGAATGCTTGATGACTGATAGACTTGTTTATGTACTCTGCTTCATAGAATCGCCCACTTGCTCAAAGACAGCTGAAATACTACTTTCTATATAAACTTTCCTGAACTTCCCCACCATGAGTGTGCTCCTTCCCCAATAATTTCACATTTAATAACATCATGTGCATTTTAAAAATTTATTCTGTATGTATTACTTTTGTACCTACCTAAATGCATGCATGTTGTCCATCCCTGATAGTATACAAGATCTTTGAAGAAAAGGACAATTTCAATTTTGTCTTTGTGTTTTCAGGTATAGAACAGGCTCTCCTACATAGCAGATGCTTAATAAATATTTATTGAATTAAATTATCTATCTTCAGCGATACTGTGTAAAATCCCTACTATCATTTTGCTCTTTGAATATTGCTGTCTGATGGTTTGTTCTATTCATATTACACTTTAAATGTTCAAAAAGAAATGAGAAGTGGTTTAGCCTCTGTTAAAAGAATTTTATCTTCAGAAATTCAAATAAGAAAAACCAAGGTTAAGTGCCAGGGAAGGGGGTCAGGCTTACAAAGACTGCAGAAAAAGTTTCTTACTATAAAAGAGTTTCTGTCTGTGAATATGAAGGAGGAACTCCTGCTCTAATTCCAAAAAGAAAATTCAGCAATCCACTGGGGCAGGAAGGATTCAGTATGCTGGGAAAAGATAAGGTATTACCTGGACAGTACTAGAATATACCAGCTTAACTGAAAGCAAGGTCAAGAGACAGAGAATGAATATAAGATTGTAACACAGCCTTATAAAAATAGTGTTAGGAATGCCAAAACTCAGAATGATGTGACTGTGGCATTAGAAGCTAAGGACAACAAAAAGATTTTTGTTTTTTGCTGTAGTTTTACGGTTTTTTTAAGCTTAAGTTGGAGTAAAAATGGAAAATCAAAGAAGGGATACATAGCCTCTATTTAGAGTAGATGGACTACTGTTATTGACAACAGAAAGGAAACAGCAACCCAATTCTAAATTGGTTTTGGTTTTCTCTGCAAAGGACAATGACCTTTAAAAGGGAAATGAGAACAAAAATGACTAATAGGGAGCTTATAACCAAGAAAAATAAGGAGATTATTAGAAAATTTCTAGCTGTTTTGATGAACTCCAGACACTTGACCAAGACGAACTACATCCTTGGGTACAAATAAACAAAAAAAAATTTTTGTAAATTATAATTGTTAAGCCAATGTCAGTGATATTTGAAAGTTTATGGAAAAGCAGTCTTACATACTTTTCAGCTATTCAGGCCTCTACAAAAATTGATCATGTGATATGGAATGAAACCCCCCCCCCAAGAAAAAGAAAAGCCAAAATAAAATAAAACACATAATTTACTGATCACAAGGCAATAAAAATTATATTCAATAACAGGCCATGAAGGAATAATTATCAAGGTTTTGGAGGCAGCATAATTCTAAAGAACTGATAGATCAAAGAACAAATTGTAGAAACAACAGGAAAAAAGATGACAATAATAAAGCTACATACCAAAACTTATGGGATACAGCTAGAGTAGCCCTAAAGGAAAAAAAATATATATGTCTAAGAACTTTTATTAGCAAAAGGTAAAGAACAAATGAATGAAATAGATAACAGATGATAATAACAACAAAACCTTGAACAATAACATAGCAAAAATTTCCAACTAAGCAACAGAGTAGAAATTCTAAAAATTAAAGAAGAGATTAATAAATTGAAAGCAAAAAGTACATTAAATTAATAAATAAAATCAAGAGCTTTTTAAATTAATAAAAATAAATGAGTTAGCTAATTTTATTTTTAAAATTGAGAGAAAACTAAATTTATCTTCTCAAAATTTTTAAGAAATGAAAATTGCAAAAATTGAAAAGGAATATGTCAGAAATTATTTTCCTAAATATATGGTAACTAAATTGATAACTTAGATTAAATAGATTCATATTTGTAAAAATATAAAATATCCATATTAACAAAGAAGAAACTAAATAAGTAACCTATCAGAAAATGAAATTCAACAAATTACAAATGGACTTCCAATGGGGAAAAAAATAGTCTAGGACTAAATGGATTTACAACTTAATTCTGTCAAATTCTTTTAAACCATAATACTACATAGAATGGTTGCAATTATGAGAAAAGATAACACTTCTGATCTCTTTCTATGATGTAAATATGGACTTAATACTTAAATGAGAGAAAGACAAAGCAAAGAAAGAAAACTTCAGACCAATTTCCCTAAGTGACATTGCCCTAATATTTTTTTAAATAAAATAGTCACAAGAAGGTAAAACAAAATATTAAAAGCCTCATATAACATGACAAAATTGGGTTTGTCCCAGGAATTCAGGATTGGGACAAGAAAATGAATATTACAAAAATAATCAATTATGTTAATAATGCAATTAATAAAATACTCAGGAATAAATTATATTTTCCATAATATAATTATGAATTATATCTGTCTAAATCTAAGAGCAAATATTTTACATAATGAAGAAAAGGTAAAGGCCTTTCCAATATGATTAATGGTAAAGCAAAATTTTCCATTATGATCATTACTAGTTAACCTGGTGCTAGAAATGCTAACTGGAGCAATAATTTAAACAATATTAATCAAGGAAACAAGTATGGGCAAAACCAAAACAAAACTATTATTTTTAGGCGTGATAATTTAATTAGAAAACTCTGAAGTTTGAAACAAAAACTAATTGAAATAATAAATTCAGCAAAGTTGCAGGTTGTAAAATAAATCCATATAAATCATGAGCATACCAACAGAAAATCATCAAGAATGGTGAGAAAAAGAAATTCCTTTCAAAATAACTACAGAAAGAATAAAATATTTGGGAGCAAGTAAATCTATCATGGTGTACCCAGGAACTATATGGATCTAACCGTAAACAAACAAAAAAAGAAAAAAAAAACTTTCTTTGTAGATATTGAAACAGACTTAAATAATTGGAAAAAACATTAATTGCTCATGGGTAGGCTGAACCAATATAATTAAAATGAAAATGCTACCTAAATTAATGTTCTTAGTGCTATAACAACCAAATTACCAAAGGATTATTTTATAGAGCTAAAAAAATAATAATGCAATTTTTATTGAAGAACAAAAGGCAAGAATCTCAAAGGAAATAATGAAAAAATGTGAGAATGATGTGGAAGTGTCTATTGATACCAAATTTCAAACTGTACTATAAAGCAATAGTTAAAATCATATGGTATTGATTAAAGAAGAGAAACAAACAGATTAGATGCACACCATACAAAAGCAAACAAACACAGTAACATAGGATCCCAGTTAATAGAGGACAGTCTCATGATTTAACAACAACAAAAAAAAAAACTTTTGAGAAAATTAGAAAGCCACCTAGAAATAATTTGGGTGAGACCAATACTTCATATCATATACCAAGACAAGCTTAAAATGGATACATGATTCCCATATAAAGAGTCACATCATAAACAAATTAGCGGAGCAAAAAAAGAAATTACTGTTTAGACATAGGGATTGGGGAAGAGCTGATGAGAAAACAAGTGATAAGGAAGGTCACAAAAGAGAAAATGAACAATTTTGATTATATAAAACAAAAGTTTTGGACAAGCAAATCTAGTTAAAATGGGAAGGGAAACAAGTGAATACGAATAAATTTTGTAGCAAGTTTCTTCAATAAAAGTGTCATCCAAGATTTATAAGGAACTGATTCAAATTCATAAAACTAAGAGCCATTCCCCAATAGTTTTTGTGGTCAAAACATGAAAATGCAGTTTCCAAAGGAAGAAATCCAATCCATAAACAAATTTGAAAAAAAATACTCCTAACTATTGTTAATTAGAGAAATTAAAATTAACATAACTATTAGGTTCTTTCTTAAACCCATCAAACTAGCAAAGATAATAAAAGGAAAAAGGACAAATGTTGGAGAGGCTGCAGACAATCATTTTCCCTCGCACATTGTTGGGAGAGGTATGAACTGGTCCCATCATTCTGAAATTCTGCCCTCAAAGTTATTAAACTGTGACCCAGCTATATCACAAATAGGTCTCTACCCCCGAAAGATATACAGGAAATAAGAAAAGGGCTTATATATTCAAAAGATTTGTAGCAACTTTTTTTTTAGTAGAAACAAACTGGAAACTAAGAAACTGCCCTTGTTATTGATATTGCCAAACAAGTTATACATGAACACAACAAAAAATATTTTGCTGAAAATAATGATGAAATGGACAGTGTCAGAGGAAATTGGGAAGATCTCTATAAAATGATGCAGAATAAAGGGAGCAGAATTTGTAGAACATTTGGGAAAATAACAATAATATTGTCAAAGAGAAAAATAACTTTGAAAGACTTTAGAACTTTAATCGATGCAAGGACAAACCACAAGTTTACAAGACTAAATTTGAACCATGCCACTCACCTTGTTCCAGAGAGATGGTGAACTTAAACATTTTGGTTGTGAACAATGTGAGAATTTGCTTTGCTAGACTATACATGTTAATGATGAAAGTTTTATCTTTTTTTTTTAATGATTCTCTGGAGGGAAGGAGGGTACTGAGGAGGACAGATTACAAATGCATGTAGATAGATAGATGGATGGATGGATGGATAAATGAATGAGTAAATGAATACATACATTACACTTACATAATGGAAAAAGATGCCACAAGACTGGAAAATAACAAATGTCCCAATTTATAAAAAAGGAATTGAACTGAGTATGCAACCTATAAGTAAGATTGACTTTGATTACTTAAAAAAATTCTAGAATGAATCATTAAAGAGATGATCGTTGAAAACCTAAAAAAAAGAAAATAGTGATTATGAAGAGTCTACATAACTTCATTATGATAAAGGTCATGCCAGGCTAACCTCATTTCCTTTTTGGCAAGATTAATAAACTATTACATAAGGGAAATAGTTTAGATTTGGTTTATGGAAATTTTTATCAAAGCTTTGTGGTAAGGATGAAAGATATGGCCCAGGTCACATCCCATTTCTATAAAGATTTCTTTGATCAACCAAGACCTTAATGATCTTCTGATCTGAACTCCCACAGAACATTATCTATCCTATTCACCTACAACTATAATACATGATGACGTATTATCTTTTCTGATATTATCTAACTCTTAGAATATTTCATCACTAATGTTTGTTGTTCTTTTTCACCTCAACTTAACTGGAAGCTTCTTTAAGACAAGATGTGTATAATCAGCTACAATAAACAAATACTGAAAGTGTGTCCTAGTTGACTCCTCAACTAAAGGGGTGTAGTGTGTAGAGCTCTGAAATTTGCTAGGGAAGCAGTCTGAGATTAGTGAGAACCAGATCATGGGTCAGAAGTACAAAGGAATAAGAAAACCAAGAATTCTCACCAATTCTAGCCTTGAGAAGTTATTTTCTAACAGTTGTAGAGATAAAGATGATTTTGAAGAACTGAGAAAAGATGAGAGCGTGAGTATTAGCTTGAATATTAAGTCATTCATTTTTCAATCTTTTCCTGACCATATAGTATGGATTTTCTAATGAGTCTCAGCAAGTTCTGACATCAAGAAAGCAGTGTAATTGGTATGTTAAGAAAAAAGCCACAAATAGGGTGAGTGATCAGGAATTTATTTTAGAATGCCAAAGTTAGAGCCCTAAATTTAGAAGACAGTGTTTGTTTGTTTTTTTCAACAACTTAGAAACAACAAAACATAGCTCTTGGTTCAATTCAAGTCAATAAAGTAAAAATCAACAATAAAATCATCCCTCCCCTCAAAGAGCTTACATTTTATTGAATTACAGTAAATGGTTAAAATGGGAAGCTACAGCATGACTTCTTCCTTCACAATCTCTCTAACCAGTGAACTCCACTGAGGACAACTTCTGTTTGCTACAGCCATTATAATTGTTCTAGGCACAGAAATCCATAGACGCAGCTCTACTGTAGAGTAAATTAAGGAATTCTGATCTCAAGAAAACTTAACAGTCTAAATGGAGATATAAGGCATTATTGATGATAAAGCATTTTAAGAACATTATTAATTTTACTTAACTGTTTTATTTTCTTACAAGAGACCTCTCACCAAGTGGGAATAATATGTAAATATTTGTAATTTTTTTAAAAATAAATAAAACTTTTAAAAATTGTTTTTAAAAGGTATCTAACACTAGAAAGTACAATTGATGCTTCAAGGGAATTCGCACTGCAGGACAGTCTCCATTCACATAGATCACAAGTCATCTGTGACTTATTAGATAAATCTTGGAGAGATATTTGAAGCAAATAGTTAAATGGCTTACCCAGGTTCACCTAGCAAATAAGTATCTACGGCAGGATTTGAGCACAGGCTTCTTAACCCAAGCTTTGAATTCTACCCATTATTCCACATTGCTCAACACAATGGTTATATACACTGTGGGAGCCTAGTATGTATTTTTAAAGGAATAAATTGTCTGGTTTCTGATTCATAACTCTGTGACTCTCACCTGGAGAGAAAGTGTAGTAGTAACTGCTGAGCCACTAGCCTCATAGGTATAGGTGGGGTTAATGATGTAATAATACCGTGTTCTTCAATTACATTTGCATTGTACTTTTTGGCACTCCAAAATAAAATACAGAGAGAATCCCATCAGTCTATCAAATGAGGTTAGCCCAAGTCTGTTGCTCTTACTATATTTCTATAGCAGTAGACATCCAATTCCTCCTAGGCCTCATTTTCTGATCCCTCCCCCCAAAAAAGTGCCATTTTTCATTTGTAGATAAAAGGCAAGTATGATCTTTAAATCATTCATGAGATTAGTGTCAGAATCTTAGCCCATCTCTACATGGTTATAGAGCTAATCTTCAAGAAGAATGAAGCAAAAAATATTATTATATATGTGTGCATATGTACACATACACATATGTATGTTTATGTATATATAAATATATGCAAACATATATTTTAAATCCAAGAATGAAATTTCTCTACTATAAGCCCTCATGCTGATCTGTTTACAGGAGACACACTTGTATCTTTTACCTAATTCTCCCTTCTTCACAGGTTACAGTTCAGTGCACAGAAGACATATATGGAACTGGTCTTGTATGGCAGTAGTTCTGTCTTATGTGGCAGCAGCATAGGCATTAGGTGAATATGTGTGTTGGGGTACATGTGGCATAGATATAAATCTATTGTTTTGTGATGATGAAGAGGATTGTGTTCCCTTCAGCACTATGTCCACAATAAGCCAGTACCTTGCATAGAAAGAGAATGCATTGAATATAGCAATTTTGTTTATACCTTCCAAGGTTCTTTCTATAGAGCTTGACTCTGATATAATTTTTTTTTCTTGAGGAACTTCCTGAGAGTCACTGTCTGATCCATTAATTTATCCTCCCAGTTTTCCATTGAAAAAGTAATAACTAGAAAGACAGAAAAGCAGAGAAAGGGAGAAATATGGGAGGGTGAGGCAGATGGAAGATGGGGGAGGGATGAGGAGACGTGAAAGAGAGAATGAATAAGGAAGACAGTAAAGGTGAAGGAAAATTTATACTTCACTACTTAGAAGAAGGGGATATTTATCTGTCAAGGTCAAAAGAGAACGACTTCCAAAATTACTCAGACCAGTGAATTCAGGACCCTTGAGGAAGATCTAGAAGCCCCCGCCCTCTGTAAAGCCTGAAGCTTTTTTACAATAGGGATGCCACGACATTAATGAGACTATCAGCTACCTTGAAGTATAATTCAGGACACACTTTGATTAATGTCACAATCTAGTAGGTGATTTATTGCTCTGTAGTCTTCTGCAAGAGCATGTGAACTGCACAGTATGCAATTGTATTCTATAAGAGCCCGCAGGAATTGCATCCAAAATCTCTCAGCCAATCATCAATACTTCATAATGCAAAGTACAGGAACTTAGTCTCTAACCATTTGTAGCAACCATTCTCTATTCATTTATAGTTTTTTTGTCTCCAATAATATGATTTCTCAGCTCATATATAAACCTGCCTTTCAATGTCTATTAAGAAGAGAAAATGACGGCTTTCAAAAGGTGCACAAGTGTCCCCTTTGATAAACACATCATTGTTGGGATTATTGTGAAAAGCTAAAGAGGCAGAGTTAAAAGTTCAGTAAAATACCAGATAGTAGCAGAATATTCACCCACCATCCTTTTCTACTTCTGAAACAGGAGTAGAATGAAACACTTAAGATGCTTAAAACAAATATATGCCTTCAGGCCATTCATAAACTTCTACCATTTCATTTGAAAGCCTGAAATTTGGGGTGTTTTAAGACCCTCCAAGTCCTTAATCAGTTTTGCTCCCTTGGAGGCCTTGTTTTCTCATATGCAATATGCCTTTCCTGCTGTTAGTGCTACAAACAGTGACACTAATTCTGTCAATAAAAAAGCATTGATGCTAAAAAGCATTTTAGAATATTGATCCTTAACAGTCTCCTATAATCTAAAACCACTGTTTATTATCCATTATCACCCATTGCTAGTAAAAAAAAATCACCACAACTAAGTATGTTTCTTTCTCACTCTCAAATTTCAGCCCATTATCTGGCTGCTGAAGTTGCTGTTATTATAGCCTGGGATGCTTTCAGTATGAAACTCCATAATCGTACTGCAGGGGAAAATTCAACAGAAATTCCACATCAACTTTAAGGAATAACTGGGGCTGGAGAGAATGACTTGGGGGGAGGAGGGGAAGGAAGGATGTTGTCTCTAAGGAGGCTGTCCTGCTTGAGTTCCCGGAACAACAGGCCTTCAATAGGCCCATGATGCTTTGGGCTGCACAACCTCGATTGACTCCAGCTGCTGCCTAATTGGCCTGTAACGGAGTAAAATCCCCCCATATACGCTGCATCTGTATCACTAAAGTAAACAAGCAATCTTCTCCCTTCAGAACTTCAGTACTAGCATTTCCTATGCAGAAAAGGCACTTATGGAGCTGCTCTGTTTCCAGATTTCTGAGTGCCTGTGGCCTTTCATATCATCCCTGTTGTTGCATTCCTTGACAAGCAGAATCTGAGCAAGCATCTGCGTCGAGTTGGGCACGGCATCAGTAATGTTGTCATACACTCTGACTAGCAGCAAATTTAATAAGAAACTCCAAAAAGAGCTGGCTGCATGGCAAAAATGGATTTTCAAGTAATAACCAGCTACTGTTAGAAATACACAGAAATGAATAGGGAAAATGGCTTTCTAATCCTGCTTTCCTGACAAAAGGTCTAATACCTCCTTTAGATGCACACAAAGGATCATTCTCTCTTTCTTCTGACTCACCTCCGGAAAAATTTTGGTGCTAGGTATTTGATGTTTGGGAAAGTGAAAAAGTCTTTTACTTTAGGAAGGATAGATTCCCTCCCCCTAAATAAGGAGTGGGAAATAGAGTTAGTCCATAATTGATCTGGGAGGAATGTTGCTATCCTATTTAGATCCCATTATGAATGACTAGTGTAACAGCTGGCATCTGTGATGCCAATGGTAAAGGAGAACATAATTATCACCAGCTGGATGATCAGGTTAGGCTTGCTTAGTGATGACCTAGGACAAGCTGTAAATAAAGAAATAAACAAAGTAAATATGATTTAGAAACTTACCTTCTGGTAGTCATTTTCAAGGGGTAGGTTAGTTTTCAGGAGAAATCCCCAAACGTGCCTTGCAACCAGCAAGATCAATAATGCAATATTCACTGAAAGATCATGTGCATGATACAATGTCCATGCTACTGTACATATTGTATATGCTATTATATACATACATACATACACACACACACACACACACACACACACACACACACATATATATATATATATATATATATATATATATATATATGTTGTGGATTCCTGGCATTTGAATTAGAGAGCCAAACTAAAGTCTCAGAGGCAACAGAGGGCCCCTTGCTTCTGAATTCGCAGAGAGATGAGGTGATAAATAACAAACAAACAAACAAAAAATTCTAGCCAAGTATTGGGCAACAAACAAATGGCCCTAACGAAGAAGTCTCTATATACATTTGGTTCTGGTGTTTTAATCTCTTTTCTAATCTGCCTACTCAGGTGGCACATTCAATAATAATTAAACTGAAACCCAAATTCACAAGTTGGCCTTTAAATAACGGTCTTTTCATTTCTGTTCTTCCCTCTTATATCTCAAGATGTTGGCTTTGAAGACCATAAAGCTTTAGGTGATATACCAGGAGTGGGGAACCTGAGGCCTCAAGGCCACATGTGGCCTTCTAGGTCTTTGGGTGGAGCCTTTGCCTAAGTTTTACAGAATAAATTCTTTCATTAAGGAGATTTGTTCTGTGAACTATATATCAGATATACTCATAACACTGCTTCTCTCTTCCAACCAGGATTATATATACAGTGTTAAACTTAGAACCCTTAGAAACTATTCTATTCTACTAAATAAGTGATAGGAAGAAGCATAAATGGTAAAGTAGAAAAAATGTTGAATTTGGAATTAATGACCTGAGTTCAAACCCCAGCTATTCTATTTACTACTTGTGTGACCACACCAGTAACTAAACTTCTTTGGGTCTCAATTTCTTCATCTTTAAATGGAAGAGATTGGACTATAATGCCTTTATGGTACCTATTAGTTCTAAATCCATTGTCTTTTTTTTTGTTTTGTTTTGTTTGTTGTTAGCACTAACTCTTATGAAACTTACTTTTGAAATCCACGAGGCCAGCAAAAGAGGAGAATCCAAGGAGAAGAAACCAAGAGGAGAATCTTTGTTTCTGAAACATCCTAATGTGTTTTGAATCAATAAAATTTTAGTGGTGGGACCATAGGATTAATTTATAATTTTTGATGATAGTATTTTATAAAATAATTATGCTTCCAAATAGCTTCTTAAAACTAAGTTCAACCCAGTCTAATACTAATTAGTTCTGGCTATACAGCATTTTATTTAGAAGTGTTTTTCTTACCATAACACTGTGATGTGACCAATACAAGTATTCTTATCCATATTTTATAGTTAAGGAAATGGAATAGTCAAAGAGGTTGAAGGAAGACCCAAGGACACAGACTCAAACCCAAGTCTTCTTAATTCAAGCACAATGCTTCATCGACTTTACCATACTTCCCTTCTTCACTTTCTTGGGATGGAAGGACTTTAGCAAAAAAAAAAAATCAACATTCTCAATACTTTCCAGTTAGATATTATTTTTGTGTCTCTGCCATGGTGATAAATGAGTCACATATTACTACAGGTTAGGGGAGAAGGCACAGTAGTATAAGTGGCAGTGCTCTGTCACTTGTCACCCGTCATTTGCTTCTGTCTGCCTTATCTCACCACCTAGGAAGCAGAGGTGCTTCTGTTTCTTCTTGTCTCTGCTGTGTTTTATTCTTTCTTGATATTATATGAATGAGTATTAGAGACAGAAAACACATCTGAACAAGGTCCAAAGAGTTATCAAAGATTCCTTTAGATACCAGAGCTGCTAGCAGCAATCTTAAGAGGAGTCAGTTCTATAGACCAACCTGCTTGAACCAGCCCAACTGTGAACTTACTTAATAGCTAAGACACCATGTCCTACAAACTAGAGAGTCACTATCAGCTTTTGCCCTACCTAAAAGTGAACTGAAGGAGGGGTGTTTTTTACCAACCACTTTAACTTTGAAGTTCACTTTCTTCAAGGACAGAAGTGCTAGAGGAAAATATGCTCCCAGTTTAAGAGGTTATTGTTCTTTGGTTCTTGCTCTACCTCTCAGTATATGTTCCTTTGTAAAAACTAATTGATGTTAATTGGTTAGTCATATTAGAAAGCCATTAATTGGGAAGTAACAAGGTAGAACATCCCAGATGGAGCTTTTTTAGTGGTAGAACTAGGAGGAAAACTCTCAAGCTCCTCAGGGTTACCTCTAGAACTTTGAGACAAGAAATAATAGCCATGGTCTGGGGACCTAACCTGATAGTCAAAATGTTCCTTGGGATAGTGAGCCCAGGGTATGTCTTACACTCACATACAAGTGATGCAAAAACATCATAAAGAATAGACATGTTCAGAAAAGAAGGTGGGCCAGTTATGTACTGTAGCAAGAAAGAAGAATACAAAGGGGACAGTCTGAGTGGTACACTGGTACACACAAAATGTTAAAAGATAAAGACACTGGATTTTCGTGCTTTGGATAGATTCTGTTTGTAGAATTTCCTGATCCTTATATTGTAATCATCCTATTTCAGTCCCTCATCACCTTTCATCCAGATTATTGCAATAATTTCCTAGTTAGTTTCTCAGAATCCAGTCTCCCTTCTCTAACTGATCTTCCACACAGCTGCTAAATTGATATTCCTAAAGACCTGATCATGTTATTGGTTTCTTAAAGAAGCTTCAGTCAGCTTCTACTTGAAGGACAAATTCAAAAGTATTCACAAACTGCCTCCAACCTGTCTTTTTTAACTTTTTTCCCCATTTCACCCCTTCATGAACTATACTCTCCTCCAATAAAGTCATATTTTAACTCGTATATATTTTCTACCAAAGTGGACACCTTTCAAGTACATACCTACAAACAACCTTGGTAAGTGAACAGTCACATCAGCAGATTGGCTGTAGAGCAACAAACCCTTCAAAAGCAGGTAAGTCCCATTTACTAAATCACAGAGAGAATGCAATTTACACTGGAGGAGAGACTACTCACAGCAATGAAATTACAGATTCTTGAAGACTTTTAAGTGTCAGTTCTACTTGGTTTGGGGGTGGAAAGAGAAGCCACTTTATTCAAGAATTTCTACTTGGGTGATGCCCAATTAACCATGATCCTCAAACAGAAACACATGAGACAGATGTCCTATAGCATGGAAACATTTGATCAAGTGTGACTGAGTGATTCTTTATATAATCTTTACAAGCACATACATATACTACAAAAGTCCTACCTTCTCTTTCCTCCTCTCTCCCTCCCCCCCCAAAAATTATTTTCCATTCATTCTTGGCAATGTGGTTTGCCTAATCAGGATGTAAGATTTCATGAAAGCTGTAGCTGAACAGAACAAAATTACCACACTCCTAATATTGCAAACATAATTAACTTTGAATTATGTGAATTAACAGTGCCTAACAAATTATCATTCAGCTCTGAAATTAAATTCTTTCGTACCATTAGATTTGTTTGTTAAGCTCAAGTAGGCAAAAGTAGTATTTAATAAAGTAATAATGATGCTTTGCTGAGAGTGCCTTTGAGAGATATATAGATTTATCCAAAATAAATCATGGAACCCCTATTATTAGCTAATTTGAGACTATCATTGTATCTGCATAATAAAATTAAGAAAAAGTAGGATACAGCTACAGGCTACTGTATGTCTATTACAGGAAACTTTTTTTCTAATTACTTCTTTAATTAGATCTTTATATGGCTGTTTAGCTCTGCACACTACATGTAATATAAATACATTTAACATTTATTATAAATTCACATGTCTTTTGCTGTTAGAATTGTACTAGGTCTTCTGCAGGGGAGGGAGGGAGAGAGAGGGAGAGAGAGAGAGAAAGAGAGAGAGACAGAGAGAGAGAGAAAGAGATAGAGAGAGAGAGAGGGATAGAGTCATATGGGTCCAACTTGGGACAATTTCTTCCAATTCTTATGAAAGTGTTCATTTTCACAAGCTTTGTATCCTGATGAAATCACAGGTCTGGCAAAAAAAATAAAATATACATGCTTCACTTATTTGTTGTTCTTTGTTCAATTATCCTTTTAACATCTGATGTTAATGGAATAGGGGGTTTATTTGACCCAAAATTTTCAAATTATGTTTCTTTCTCATTCATTACTGTTGCTAAATGTCAGTTGAGAACAAACCCCCAAATCTGAAATAGTTTTAGAAAGAATTGTGTTAAGTCATTTGGCAAAGGAGAGAGCCAGAAAAGATGCAGCTCTCTCCTCATTATATAGGAGCCCTATAATATCAGCTCTATATAGGAGCTCCTATCATATAGAGTTCAGAAAAGGGCATAAGCACACTTGCCTGATTCACTACAGGCAAGAAGTTAGGTAATTTGATATGTAGTATCAGCATTGAAGCATAAACATTCAAATTTGGGGAACCCAAAACAAGACTTGGGTGGGATCTAAGAATTCCCTTCCAATCATCCAATTTCCTAGGAACATCTCTGAGGTCAGCCTGACCTCTATAGCTTTGGGTTAGAATTTTTTTCTAGCCATGTAAAACTAGGTTCAAATATTAGTAAATAATAATTAAATGTTTCGCTACAATTGTTTTCTTTTGGGATCATTAAAGCTCCAGCCTTCTTATAAGCAGAAGGCTGGTTTAAGGTCTCAAAGGAAGTTAATTAAAATATCTTGAATCATTGGAGACATCCTCCTTACTACCTACTTGTCTAGAATTTGATAGATTTCCTACAAGGAGATGTAGGGGTCAAACTTCTCCCAACCTCTCATGAGGAGAAGATTCAATTTGAATAATCATCAGGGACTGTAAGTCAAGAGACTTAAACTTATGCTAGGAAATGAGTTCACTGTGATCATGTGTGTTGCAAAAAATAATCCTATGCTTAGTTCAATGTCATAAAAGTTGAACAAATTTAGTTAAGCAGAGTCATAGTCACATATTTCCCTAAAGGAGACAAACCTCATTGAACAGACTCTATAGGTAAACTAAGTCAGGTTACAGATTCAGCTATATTTAGAGGGTTCACAATAGACTGCTTCAGAGGAGATATTTACATATCACAAAAATAGAAACTCCACATCAGGAAAATTTCTTCTTACACAACTAGGGAAGATGACAAATAACTAAATCATTTTGGAAACCTCATATTTCCCTTTGTCTTCTACCTGAAGAATGTAAAACAGTTAATACTATTATTCCTTAAGTCAAGTTTTAGATAGGTGAGGTTAATATTAACAGAAGACAGGTGTTTAGTTAACCAAAAGTTGTAGGAAGAATGGCCCCTAACCCTTAAAAATGAATAAAAGTAATTAGGGCATACCCCTTTCACAGGCAAACATAAATACTAGGAAATAAGAGGATGAGTCAAGATGGTAGAGTAAAGGCAGAGACTTACCTGAGTTCTCCCTCAACCCTCTCCAAATACCTTTAAATAATAACTCTAAACAAATTCAAGAGCAATAGAACACACAAAAAGATGGAGTGAAACAACTTTCCAGCCCAAAACAACTTAGAAAGTCAGCAAGAAAGGTCTATTGCACCAGGGTGAGAGAGGAATGCAGTCCAGCTCAAGTTGTGCCAGCCCAGACCCAGCACCAACAAACTTGAAGTATGCCTTGGGGTGACTGTACACTGGCAGCAGCGGCAGTTTCCAGACCTCTCATCCCACAGATGGCAAAGACAACTTAGAAGGAAAGTAGAAAAGATCTGTCAGACCTGGGTGAGAGTGGAGCACAATCTAGAGCAGGTTGCACCAGCACAGCCCTGGTCCCAGAAAACCAGACACAGGCTTTGAGAGTGACTGAATTAGCAGTAGTAGTAGCTACTGGAGCTCTCAACCTAGAGACAGTAAGAAGGTAGAACAACTGGTCAAAAGTACAGGAAGCTCTTTTCTAGCACCAAGATGGTACTCTATTGTATTGCCCATTCTTGGATCCGATCCAGGTCACAGTCCTAGGTGGCAGTCCCGGGGGAAGGAGGAACACTAGCCTACCAGAGCTTGTAGACACAGTAGAGTGGGGACCCTCCTCATAGTTCCAGGGAAGAAAAGAGTGTTTGTGGTCACTCATAGACTAGACCACAGGCCAGGACAGCACTAAATATCCCTCCTTAGATGATACCACCTTGGAAGAACAGGTCCCTAGAAGTGTCTCTGAAAACAGCTGCACAAAATCCCTGAAGCTTGGGACAGTAACCCATCTACCCTGGAAGTAGACCCCTGATTTAATAGAGAGTTAAAAGTGAAGTAATAGACTGGGAAAATGAGCAAACAATGGGTAAAAAACTCTGACTATAGAAAATCACTATGGTGACAAGGAAGAACAAAACACACCCTCAAAAGATAACAAAGTCAAAGCTCCCATAGCCAAAGCCTACAAGAAAAATATGAATTGATCTCAGGACATGGAAGAGCTCAAAACGGATTTTGAAAATCAAGTAAGAGATGTAGAGGAAAAATTAGGAAGATAAATGAGAATGATACAAGAAAATCATGAAAAATGAGTCAACAGCTTGGTAAAGGAGACACATACACACACACACACACACACACACACAGTACTGAAGAAAATAACACCTTAAAAAACAGACTAGGCCAAAAGGTAAAAAAAATTACAAAAAGCCAGTGAGAAGAATGCCTTGAAAAGCAGAATTGGACAAATGGGGGAAAAAAAACACAAAAATTCACTGAAGAAAAAAAAACTCCTTAAAAAGTAGAATTGACCAACTAGAAAAGAAGGTACAAAAACTCACTGAAGAAAATAATTCCTTAAAAATTAGAATGGAGCAAATGGAAGCTAATGACTTTATGAGAAATCAAGAAGCAATAAAACAAAACCAAAAGAATGAAAAAAATAGAAGACAATGTGAAATATCTCATTGGAAAAACAACTGACCTGAAAACAGATCCAGCAAAGATAATTTAAAATTATTGGACTACCTGAAAGCCATGATCAAAAAAGAGACTAGATATCATCTTTCAAGAAATTATCAAGGAAAACATATTCTAGAACCAGAGGTAAAACAGAAATTGAAAGAATCCACCAATCACCTCCTGATAAATATCCCAAAATGAAAACTACCAGGAATATTGTCAAATTCCACACCTCCCAGGTCAAGGAAAAAATATTGCAAGCATCAAGAAAGAAACAATTCAAGTATCATGAAGCCACAGTCAGTATAACACAAGACTTAGCAGCTTCTATATTAAAGGATCAGAGGGCTTGGAATAAGATATTCCAGAAGGCAAAGGATCTAAGATAACAACCAAGAATCAGCTATCCAGCAAAACTGAGTATAATCCTTCAGGGGGAAAAAATGAAGTTTGATGAAATAGTGGACTTTCAAGTATTCTTGATGAAAAGACCAGAGCTGAATAGAAAATCTGACTTTCAAAAACAAGACTCAAGAGAAGCATAAAAAGATAAATAGGAAAAGGAAATCATAAGGGACTTAATAAAGTTAAATTGTTTACATTCCTACATGGGAAGATGATACTTGTAACTCACAGGAATTTTTTTCATTATTAGGGCAGATAGAGGGAGTGTTGATTCTCCAATCAATAGTGAGTTGGAGTATTTTTTTTTCAAATGGCTATAGATAGCTTTGATGACTTCATCTGTAAACTGTTCATATCTTTTGATCACTTATCATTTGGGGAATGGCTCTTATTCTTATAAATTTGACTCAGTTCAATATATGTTTAAGAAATGAGGCCTTTATCAGAGAAATTTGCTTCAAAACTTTTCTTCCACAGTTATTATTGCTAACTGTATTTCCCTCCATCCTATTCCCCCCACCCCTGTTTAGTGTCTCTCTCTCTCTCTCTCTCTCTCTCTCTCTCTCTCTCTCTCTCTCTCACTCTCGCTCTCTCCTTTCACCCTGTCCTTCCTCAAAAATGTTTTGCTTCTGACTACCCCTCATCCCATCTGCCTTCCCTTCTATCACACTCCTCCTTCTCTTATCCCCTTCCCCTTATACTTTTCTGTAGGGTAAGATAGATTTCTCTACCCAATTGACTCTGTGTGTGTGTGTGTGTGTGTGTGTGTGCGTATATTTCCCTCTTTCAGCCAATTCTGTTGAGAGAAATGTTTACTAATTCCCCCACCTCCCCACTTTTCCCCTCCACTGTAAAAGTTTTTTCTTGCCTCTTTTATGTGAGATAATTTACCCCATTCTACCTCTCCCTTTCCCTTTTCTCACAATACATTCCTCTCTCACCCCTTAATTTTATTTTCTTTGGATATCATCCCATCATATTTAACTCACATCTGTACCCTCTGTCTATTCATTTAATCAGCACATTTCATCTTAAGTCCCAGCTATCACAAGTAGTCACCTGAGCCCTAGAAACAACTTCTCTTGGAAGTTCTGGAATAATCTTCATTCTCAGAACAACTCTTGGGGGTGTTCCTTCTAGTAGATCTGCTTTTCTAATTCCAAGTCACTTGCAGAGATTCCATAGGTAATGCTGCTTTAAATCTTGTAAGGACAGGGGACACTGACTATGCCAATTGTTGGGATACAGGCAACACTGGAGGCTTTGGGCTCCAGCCTCTAGCAGGTTCACGCTTGATCTGGGTAACCAGGAGGACAGTAATGGACACACAAAGAGGGGTTAAATAATTACTTACTTTATACTATTCTTCTCCACGGGGCTACTGATAATAGGAGCACCAACTCCTACACCTTCCCCTAATTACTCTTCTCATAGGGACAGGCAAGAATGGGGCAACAATCCCTACTTAAGAGCACAACTCCTGTCTCATTCCCCTAAGCCTTAATGGGGACCAGTCAAGGCAGCACAGCAATCCAGCTTGTGTATCCCCCCACCAAGCCTTGATGGGGACTAATGAAGGCACGCACAGCATTCCTAGCTGGCACATTCCCCAAATCCCTGACAAGTGCTCATTTGATTTATAGAGGAGCACACAAAGAAGGCAATTTGCCAGCAGCAGCCTCACAAGTTTACATTAACTCTTAGCAATATTATGTTGACTTAGCATAGCACAAGTGCAACAGATTATTTACAAACCAACTCAAATGTTTATATTATCTCATCCTTATATCTCACTCTGTAGTCACAGTAGAAATTATCTTCAATATGAAATTCTGGGAACTGGTAGGGTATTATGGCCATGGATCCTGAGAACTAGTATCTAGCATCCTGGGAACTATCGTCTAAAAAAGAATAACAAAATTCACCTTACTTACAAACCTAAACACCAAACCTTATGGAGTTAACCTTGATGACAGAGCTACAAAAACATCAAATTAGGAACCCATAATTCACCTGAAAGTTCAAAGAATTTCAGTTTTCACATAGCACATGCTCTCTCTGTCTTTACCTGAACCCTGTATATAATATGGACAATGGCATATACAGGCTGAAAGGAGAATCTTAAAAAGGAGCCACGGGGGCCTGACTTGTAAAAGGAGCCCTTCAGTCTCTTAATAATATAAGACAGAGACTTCAAAAAAGGGAGAGAAATTTAAAATTTCTATACAATCAACTGGTAATGCAATTTTACATGTAAAATCCTTAATCCAACTTTGAAAATTTATTACTAAAATATACTCAAAGCCTGCATATACTGTTAGAAATATTTGGAAGCCACCTATACGTCCTGGCTTCCCTGACTTCCTTTAAAACTCACCTCCATCTTCTGTAGAAGATTTTCCCTTGTCCCCCATACCACACTAATTCCTGCCCCTACTGCTATTAACTTTCCTCTGAGATTACCTTTCATTTGTGCTTTACATAGTATATATGCACATGGTTATTTACATGTTAGCTTTCCCATTAGGTTGTGAGCTCATTGAGGGCAGGAACTCTTTTAGACTTTCTTTTATAACCCTGGATTTTAACAGAGTGCCTGGACCATGGTAAGTCTTAATAAATGCTGTTGAGTGACTGACTTGACCACTAAAGATAAAGCTTTATATATTGCTTACTCATCTTTGGGCTGGAGGAAACTGTCTTTGGGAAGAGGGAAATACACAATCTGGGAAATGAGATAAAAAGCTCAAGGTCCATATGTAGATTTTCATTCCATTCCTATTAGCACCTCATATTCAATTTTTAACATCTCCTTTGGTCCAGGAGTGGGGAGCCTGTGGCCTCGAGGCCACATGTGGCCTTCTAGGTCCTTGGGCGTGGCCTTTTGACTAAGTCCACATTTGACAGAACAAATCCTTTTATTAAGAGGATTTATTTTGTGAAGTTTTGATTCAAAAGGACACACTTGACCGAGAGGGCCACATGTGACCTCAAGGCCTAGGTTCCCCACTCTTTGGCTCCCATCATTTTTTTTTTTATTTCTTTAGCAATGTGACTATATGCAAGTTATTTGTCTTCTTTGAATCTCAGTTTTTTCATCAGCAAAATGGGGAAATAATACAAACACTACCTAAATCATAGAGAGGTTACAGGGAAAATACTTTGCAAAAATGTGTCACATAAATATGAGTGATGATGATGGAGATTTTTTTAGAGACACATTATCCATGCCTTCTTAGGCTATTGGGTTTTTGTTACTTTTATGAACTGCTTCCAATGAAGGATAAGTTTAGTTTGATGGAGCCAGCAGATCCTCCACCGTTACAGCCTATTGGAGACTGACTAGTGGGAGTGTGACTCAGTGGGAAGTATCTAACCCTTGAGACCCACTCGTACACAGTCACTTTGGGTGCTTGGGTTATTAAATTCACTTTGGAGCCCAAGAAGTACACTTTACACTGATAGCCACTTCACCAGGGGCAACACTATACATATGTGAAGTTATCCTTTGTATATAAAATAACAAAATGACAAAATGACATTTGACAGGAGTTCCCAGGTTACCAGCACACACCTTAACTGAAAGTCATAGGATCATGGGATTAGAAGTGGAAGAGTCCTTAGAGGTCATTGAGTTCAATCTTCTCATTTTACAGATAAGAAAAATGAGGCGGAGAGCAGTTGAGTGACCAGTCCAAAGTCACACATTTAATAAGTATTTGAGGTAGGATTCAAACTCAGGTCTTCTTGACCCCCATGTTCAGTGCTCCATCCACCGAGCTACTTAGTTTCCTTCTCCCAATATACACAAGGGAAATATTCACATGTCTCATGCTGATTTTTTGAGGCCCATTAATACAAAATTTCTGTATACAAACAGATTACTGACCTAGATAGACTCTGAAGGGATGACATTTTTAACTATTTTCCTAGTCATAATGACAAATATTCACAGATCCATCTGTACTCTATTGCTAGGTCTTTTATTAGCACAAAGACTGGAAGTATCAAAGAAGTAGTTTGTGACCATGAAACAGAATGAAGTGACTGACGTGGAAACCAAACCTGTGACCTTCACTAGAACACTGTTTTATCAGCAAAGTCCATTGAATTGAAACATGAGTCCCAGTTTTTCCTTTAAGGAACATAGGAATATTTTTAAAATGTTTTGCATCATTTCAGAGGAAAAAGTCACTGCTAAATCACTATCAAGTAAAGACTTTTACAAGATCATAAACACACAAATGAGACTATCTATATTTTTCAGGTCATTAGCTTTTTTTTTTTTTTTGGCTAGGCAATGGGGTTAAGTGACTTCCCAGGGTGACACAGCTAATAAGTGTTATGTGTCTGAGGCCGGATTTGAACTCAAGTTCTCCTGAATCTAGGGCTAGTGTTCTATCCACTGCACCACCTAGCTGCCCCTTGTTAGCTTTTTCATACATCCTCATATGGTGAAGAACTTCCATCAAACATTAAGACAATTCATGCAATTTCTCTCATTTACTTACACCAAATCTCCCCTTGCTACCATCATTTTATGGGAGACAACATGCTATAGTGGATTCAGAGCTGTCCTCAGAATCACGAAGCTCTGGTTTCAAGCCCCACTTCCAATACACACCAGTTGTTCAACCATGAGTGACACAACTACTTACAACATAAGTCATAGGTTACTTAACCTTTCAGTGCTTTTAGACAACTGTCTAAGGCTTTAAGTTATAAAAAAGTTGACAATCTGTATTGGTGGAGGGAGTTTCCACATGAAGAAGTTTCTCACACTGATGAGATTATAAGTTCATACCCTCACATCCTATATCACTATCTCCATATGCAAAAGAAAAAAATATCCTTTGGATGGATGATATTATGTTTATGATATATGAAACAAGATTCATTCAAAGTTAGTCAATCAATAAGTACTCATTAAGCATCTATTATGTTCCAGACAAGAAAGGAAAGTAGCAATCATTGAGGAAGTAATTTAAAATATAATTCCTGGAACTATAATTAAAGGAACACATATCTGTAAAGATAAAGTTGAAGACCTCCCTATCTCAACTTCTTTTTTTTTTCCCAGCCCGACTGAATCCCTTCTATAGCCTCAAAAAAAGCCCACTATGGACAGATCACCAGACATATGTGGTTGCTGTATATCAAGAAGCAGTGTCCTGAATGGAGCCGCTGAAGAAGCTCATTGAGATAATCATCAGAAACTGTTGGTTTCCCATGGCAACAAGTAGTTGTATTTGCTCATCAGATTTTTTTTTCCAAGAAGTCAATCTTTCAATAATGAACTTTTTTTTTTTGGCTAGGCAATGGGGTTAAGTGACTTGCCCAGGGTCACATAGCTAGTAAGTGTTATGTGTCTGAGGTCACATTTGAACTCAGGTCCTCCTGAATCCAGGGCCAGTGCTCTTTCCACTGCGCCACCTAGTTGCCCCTCAATAATGAACTTTTAGAGTAATTTTAGAAAACAGGAAGATTTTGAAGGTTATTCATGGTTGTTGTCTTTCCGACTACTTTTCTTAAAAGGATTGAATGATTTCAAATTTATTTGGTGCACAAATAGTTGGTGTTCTTCAGTTTTCCATGGAAAAAGGTGACTTTCTTTTCTAGAGGAAGCTAAGTAGAACAGAGGATAGAGTGCTGGACCCAGAGTTGGAAAGACCTGAGTTCAAATCTGGCCTCAGATACTTTGCAGCTATTTAATTCTGAGTAAGTCACGTAACCACTGTCTGCTTCAATTTCCTCAACTTTAGAATGGAGATAATAAAAGTATTTACCTTCCAGGATTCTCATCAGGCTCAGATGAGATATCTGCAAATCACTCAGCCTGACCCATAGCAGGTACTAAATAAATGCTTGTTTTCTTCTATCCATCTTTCCTTCTTTCTCTCCCTCTCTTATTTCCCTCTCTTTTCTTCTTTCCTTCCTTCTGTTTTCCTTTCTTTTTTCTCTCTTTTTTCTGTTCTCCCTCCCTCATTTCTTCTTTCCTTCCTTTTCTTCCTTCCCTTCCTTCCTTGCTTCCTTCCCTTCTTCTTTTCTCCACTAGATTGTAAATTCTTGAGGGCAGAAATTCTTTTTGCCTCTTTTTTATATTTCCAAAGCTTAGCATAGTACCTGCCACATATTAGGTGTTCATAAATGTTTATTGATTTCTTCCCTCACTCTTTTCTTTCTTTCCTTTTTTCCTTCCCTCCTTTATTTCTTTCTCTTCCTTCCACACTGCATTAGCACCTTGCAGGAGTACTTAATTCAACACTTTAAAATGTCCTCTAAATGTATTTCCCTCCCAGTTAACAAACAGAAGACAGTTCAGGAGACTACTGAAATATTGTTTATTCAACCTCTCTCACCTTCCTTGATGAAAGTATTAGCCTTGGAGAATACATACCTGATACCCTTCCACTTGCTGTCTCTGGATGAGATGATGTCTGGCCTGACTACCCTGGTGGAGGTATGCTTAAATGCCTATTGAGAAGGATTTCTGGATCTGCCAGGCAGCATAGTCTTCATGAATGCAGCTGCCAGAGTTGTTGCATCAGTTTATGTAATTCATAGACTTTAAAAGGAGTGAGCCATGAAAGATAATGAGTTAAGTGAAAAAGGATCTCCTAGTTAGACCATAGCTAATAAAGGCAATAGAAAAGGTGGCGAAGGAAGATGGAAAACAAATAAGCTCTAGAGGGTCTTTGCCTTTTGAAGAAGCTATACTATATAAAACTTTGGATTTAGGATATCTTAAAACTCAACATCTTCAAGATATGTGTTTGCAGAAGCAAGAAACAAAATGTGACAGAAGGTTCCAGTTACAGACATCCCCATACCTATGTTGAAGTAGGAGAGAAAATAACAGGATTGTATACATTCTTTAATCATAGATCCGTAATCTTTTTTGATTCTGGAGTTCTCTTCAATAAATCAGACCATAAGCCATCTATGACTCCCCATCCTGTGCAACTCTCGACCACATTCTCTCAAGGTAAACCCAGAGAGTTCATCTAATGTGCTAAAGACTTTTCTTGATTTCTCCCAGTATCTCAGGGGTACCAGTGGAGCACAGTGACTTTATACCTGTCATCCCTTTTCCTTGCCATGTGACTGACCCATTTTCTTTTCCCCTAATTAAAATTCCTTAATCATGTCTTTTATTTCTTTTCTTTGGAGTTCTTCATTGGGTATATATTACAATCTTCTCACACCCACCATGTACCTCTCTTATTAAAAACAAACAAATAAAAAAGGCTCTAGTATTTTCTTGGGATGTGTAAAGTCCCCCCCCAAAAAAAGTGAACAACAATCAGAGATAGGGATATAATTCAATCAAGTTTAATAAATGCCTACGTTGCTTATGTTACCACAATTAGAGTATATTATTTTAAATTATTATTGTAGTAGCAATGGAACTTTTGGCAATTTTATCATACTTTTCAATAGGACCATTAGCAAGAGAATGTTATGTAATGACACATTTAGATGACCATATTTCTGATTCTTCAACAGAAATTGTTTTTCTCTCTACCACTGGAGTCAAATATACCTACTTGCCCCTGCCTATAGACTCAGGCCCATTGATTTTCTGAGAACAGTTTTGTTCATGAATAGGAACTGTATAGAGTCCTTGCCTCCAAAAACTTACTTTACTATCAAGCTCCGTAGTACTAGTACTATGCACTGGTACTCAGATCTCCTGCTTGATATTCCGATCTCTCATTGCCCAAAATATATGGTCAAGTTATGATGACGATGATGATGATTAAAAACTAATTCCTGTAACATGTCTTCTTTATACCAGTTACATATGGGAAAAGTGACATCTAGGGGCAGGTACGTGGTACAGAAGATAGAGCACCATCCCTGAAGTCAGCAGGACCTGAGTTCAAATCCAACCTCAGACATTGACACTTGGTAGCTGTATGACCCTGGGTAAGTCACTTAACCTCAATTGCCTCACCAAAAAAAAAAATGACATTTATAGAGGAAAAACAAAGAATCTGTAACATATAATGTAGTTGCTCTGGCCCAATTATCTTAGGACTGGCTCTATTACATCCCTCCATCATTGTTTTCTAGTCTTCTATGAGGGACTGGGAAGTCCTTCTTCTCTGTCATTGGTCTGAGCTCCCACAAGTTATATTACCTCCATTTTTAGGGGCCAGTCACTAGCATGCCAGTAACATTTAACCACTATATATCTGATTAGCTTTAAGAAAGAGATATTTATTTCAAAGCTATAGCAAGAACAAATATATAAACATTTTCCCCAGCACCTGGGGCATAAGAGTGCTCCCCTCTTCCCATATCACCTCAGTCTCTGGGGAAGGGAGATGAATTAGGCTTATATTTTAACTTAGTTCCTACAGAGCATTTGTCCTACCAAGTTAAAATCCAAAGCTTTTCTGGGCTAGTCTCCCAGAACCTTACTCTTCAGGGCTTCCTGGGCTGACTGCAACACCTGATCTAGTTTCCTATACTCTCAGATCCACATTACTCAAGCTCCTGGAATGGAGACTACACTCTCTGGCACCTAGAACCAAAACTGTCAAAAGAAAAATAGTCAACCCCACTACCACCACCCCCATCACCACTGCAGGCCTATTTCTCAGGGCCATATACCATATGGCCTAAGGAAAGTGGGCAAGTGACCTTACCACATGATGTCATCTGCAATGAGTAAGGAGTCCTTCAAATGTGAATGCAAGAAAAAGCCCAGGCTATGCTCAGACAGTATTGAAAACATAAACATATCATGCTATATAGCCAGTGGAATAAGGTTGCTCCTAACCCTACGTTAGGCCAACAAAGAATTTTTACACCCATATCAGTTCTCCTTTCTCCAAGAAGCAGGCATCTTCCAAGTAGGTGACACTACCTTTGATGACTTGTAATTGTACCAAATTTACATGTTACATAACTAAGGAATTGCATTGGAAATTCAGTGTGTTGGAGTATGGGTGCATGTACTCCCCCATATAATGGAATGAAATCAGAGAATGCTTCATTCTTGTCTCTGCATCACCATTATTAACTTTAAAAATGCTTGGTAATCAATTGATTGATGCATTTTATGACATAATGAAAACCGTACAATAGTTTAGGAGTCAGGACCCCTGGGTGCTGATCCTGGCTCTGTTACCACTTACTAAGGATACTTTGTCAAGTTATTCAAATTCTGTGTCAGTTCCTTTGTCTGTAAACTAAACTTAATACTACCTGTCTACTTACCCAAAGGATTATTGTGAAATTTCAATGAGATAATGAACGTCAAAGCACTTGGGAAAATGTTATAAACGTAAGGTTTTACTCCAATAATAAGACACCACTCATTCATTCTGGATCAGGCTACTTTGATGTTTTAGGTTCAGCATTAAGTACTTTTGGTACAGAGGAAGAAGGACCTGAACATTGCCACAGCTCTTAATGTTCTAGAGTCTCACTCAAAGGGTTGGATCTATATTAGCTCTTTAAGCAAATGTTAGAAATAGCACTCACTTTGTCCCCTGGCTAAGCTTTGATTAGAGTTCACCATCAGGCAAGCCTTAGTTCAGCAAAGTTGAGAAAGAGAAGGAGTTAGGTTCAAACAAGAGATAAGATCTGACTCCCTCCCTTTCCGCCTTCCCCTCCATCTGTGGCAAACAGCTAGCTTTTCATTTCTTTAATCCTCTGTCTGCCCTAGCAGAGATAAAAGTGCATTCTACCAATTCATGTTCTTCTAGTCCCCAAGGAGCCTTGGCCTGAGGGTTGTAGTTATTGATGTAAAACAAAATCCAAACTATCAAATAAATGAAGGGAGTGAAATTATTCAGGGAAAATATATTTTCTTGATTTTCTTCTTGAAATAGGAGAAGGCTATAAAAACACATGACAAAAATATTGTCTGCATTTCATTCACAAACTTGAAAATATTTAACGCTATTTTAGGAGTGTGAGTTCATAAAAAGAGAAGGATTTTTTTAAAAATAAGCTTTTATTGGTTTATCTTCTATTATGTCATCATTGTTATTTTTGTCTCCCTCCCTTTCCCCTTCCAGAGATCCTTCCCATGAAAAAAAAAATAGTATTTTTTAAGAGATGGAAAAAATTCAGCAAAACTTATCAATACACGGAAAAAAATCTGAAAACACGTACAATATGAAATGCCCATGGGCTTCTGACCTCCTTGAAAGATGGTGGGTTGGCAGTGTCCTCTCATATCTCTTCATTTGATTCCTTTTAATATTTATAATATTGTTACATTTACTTTTGATTTTTTTTGGTGTGTATTTTTTCTTTCTATTTGTGTTGTTGTAGTTACTAGGCATATTGATTTCTTGGCTCTGCTTACTTCACTCTACTCTGCATCAGTTCACATAGACCTTTCCATGCTTCTCCGTGTTCATCACATGCATCATTTGTTATAGCACAGTAACATTTCATTACATTCATGTGCCACAATTTGCTTAGTCATTCTTCAACTGGTGGGCATCTATTTTATTTTTTTAATTCTCAGCTATCACAAAAAGTACTGCTATAAATATTTTGGAGTGTATGGGGACTTTCTTCTTATGAATGACTTCTTTGTGGTATAAGCCCAGTAATAGAGTTTCTGGTTCAAAGGAAATAGACATTTTAGCAACTTTATTTCCATAATTGCAAATTGCTTTCCAAAATGGCTGTAACATTGTACAGCTCCACCAACAATGTATTAGTGTGTCTATCATTCCACAACCCTTCCAACTTTGACTATTGCCAGTTTTTGTTATTTTTGCCAAATTTGGTATGTGAGGTAAAACTTCAGGGTTATTTTGATTTGCATTTGTCTTATCATGAGAGATTCAGAGCAGATTTTATGCAGTTCTAAATAATCTGCAATTCTTGTCAGAATTGTGCATATCCCTTTGTTGAATTTTAGGAGTTTAGAGGTGCTGGGATCCCAAAATCACAGCATGGGGGTCCTGCCTGAAAGAATTCGACCCAAGCCTTCTTTCAGCCAAAGATAAGGTTTATTAGAACATCCATTATATTGGTCAGCCTCTTAAGGAATCTGAACACTAGTGAGCTACTGGCTAGATTTTTAAGAATCTGAGCACCTTAATGGACACAAGATGGATCTTATATACAGAAAGACTGTGGGAATGATCTAGGAGTGGCCAAGTAGTAGTAGTTTGGGGTGACTAGAACACCTGGGACCTAGACCACATGGCCAAGAGCCTAGCTAGGATTAAGGGTGAGAAGTGATCGGGGGCCATAGGGAAGTAAGACAATGGAGGGCTAGGCTAGGTTAAGTGTAACAGAATTGAGAAATTGGGTATAGGCCATAACAAAAGGCCAGTCGATAGGATTACAGCCTCAGGCTAATACCAGAGATTTGGCCATGTGGGAAAGTCCAGGGTTTTTCCTTTTTGAGTCCAGATCCCTTTCTCATCATTTTTACCATTTATCTGGTAGGGAAAGAATAAATCACATATTTAGTGGCTCTTTTTATTTCTTAGGTCTCATTGTCAGGCATAGCTTTAAAGGAGGGAAAGTAGACAATCACGTCATGTGACTAGAATGTTGGACTTGAATTCAAGAAGATCTAGGTTCTAATCCTATTTTTTTTCCTTTCTAGCTCTATGAATAGGAAAAAAAGCCCTCTATGGAGCCAGGAAAACCTTGGTTCAAGCTTTATATTTGATACTATTAGCCAGGTGATCTTGGACAACTCACTTAACCTCTCAGTGTCCCCAGATAACACTCTAACACCAAGAGTTGTTGAACTGCATTGGCAGAGGGAGTAAGGAAATTATAAGACTAGCCCCTCACAGTTTGCCTGTAAATTAGACTAATAATACCCCTGGTACTGATAAGGATTGGATCTGGACCCCAGAAAGGAAAAGTCCTGGACTTTCTCACATGGCCAAATCTTTGGCATTAGCCTGAGGCTATAATCCTATCAACTGGCCTTTTGTTATGGCCTATATCCAATCTCCTAATTCTGTTACCCTTAACCTAATTTAGCCCTCCATTGTTTTATCCAGCTACGGCCCCAGGTCACTTCCCACCCTTAATCTTATCTAGGCTCCATTCTCCCTTGGGCTGTGGTCCAGGTCCCTGGAGTTCTATTACTTCATAGACTACTTGGTCACTCCTAGATCCCTCCCATAGTCTTTCTGTATATAAAGTCCTTCTTGTCTCCATTAAGATGCTCAGATTCTTATAATCTAGCCAATAGCTCACAGATGCTCAGATTCCTTAAGAGTCTGGCTAATGTGGCGGATCCTTAATAAACCTTGTCTTTGGCTGAAAGAAGGATTGGGTCAAATTATTTCAGGCAGGATCTGCGTGACATGATTTTTGGAGTTCTAACACCCCTTAACCCCTAAACTGCAATAGTACCTCCCCAGGTGGTTGGGAGGTTCCATTTGTAATGACTAGACAGGGAAGTTATGTGGTTTGTCCTTCGTTCTTAAGGAGGACCATGCCATCAGGGAGATGATGACATAACTTGCAATTGGCTTTGATTTGAGTGAGGGAAGGCTGTGCAAAGTCACCAGCCTCACTTTCTTCTCCAGAGCCATCTGAGTCCAGTGGCCAGATATCTATCAGGATGACTGGAGATGGCCCAGGGAGCCCCTGGCCATCTTTTAAGCTAAGGTCTTTTCAGGTTCTCACTTTGAGTGGGACAAAGCCCATTTAGTGAATAGGCCTCTTTAAGAAGTGAGTCAAGGGATGGCCCCTTTAATTAAAAAAAAAAATGGGAGGGGAAGACCCTCTGGGGTGCTGGCCAAAAGAGAACCAGTTACTATTTACATTCACTCTGAGGTAGGAGGGTAAGAGGATCCAAAAACCAACCATTAAGTGTGCTTGGTGGGGCAGCTAGGTGGCACAGTGGATAGAGCACCGGCCCTGAAGGCAGGAGGACCTGAGTTCAAATCCGGCCTCAGACCAAACACTTGACACTTACTAGCTGTGTGACCTTAGGCAAGTCATTTAAGCCTGTTTGCCTCAGTTTCCTCATCTGTAAAATGAGCTGGAGAAGGAAATAGCAAACCATTCTGATATTTTTGCCAAGAAAACTGCAAAGACAAGGAAGTAGAAAAAAAGAGGAGGAGGAAAAAGAAGAGGAAGAAGGATCAGAAGAACATAAAAGCAGAAGAAGCAGTAGCAGAAAAGGAGGAGGAGGTAAAGGGGAAGGGAGAAGAAAAGGAGGGGGAAGTGGAGGGAAGGGGAAGATGAGGGGTAAAAGGAAGGAAAAGAGGGTGACAAAGCAGAAGACAAACACTATGACCACAATATCATTGTTTCAAAGACATGATTAGGTCCTACCCTATGTATGTCCCCCACTGATGCCTGAAATTAGCAATTCATTCTTTGATGTTCAGGACTCCACTTTTTGCCTGCTTGACTTTTTTTTTTCTCCCTAGAATGCAAGCTCCTTGAAGGGAGGAACTGTTTTCATTTTAATCTTTGTATTATCAGCTCCACACAGAGTGCTTAGCACATAGTAGGTGCTTATTAAATGCTTGTTGAACTGAATTGCATTAGTTAGCCCCTAGCCCAGCCCATAGTAATGCTCTCAGATCATAATTCCAGATGAGCTCAATGAAATAAAACCAAAACAAGGCAGAGCAAAGCTGCAGATTCCAAGAATAAATTCAATTTGTTGCACCTTCAACAGTGGCCCTTAGAACTCACAGCAGGAGAGTGCTTGTGTTTTGAGATCTACAATTAAAATAGCAATCTTCTAACTCTTCCTCCTTCAAGTTTGAATTCTCTTTTTCAAATTAAAGTGTACCACAGGCAGACTGAGTATGGCATTTATTATTGCCTGAATTTTCTCCTCCTCCTTTAATAGATAATTTCATTGTTTATGTGTAAATTTTTTGTTAAGGTTTGGCATTAAATTTACTTCCAGGCAATTGCCAACATCACTTATCTTCATTTCAATTGTGTACCTTGTTTTCTAATTATGTAATACACATCATTCTTTATAATTTTTCAAATCTCATTCCCACCAATTTGGTTAGATCATTAGCTAATTATCTTAAATCCTGGGAAATTTTTTTTCTAGAATTAATTTATGTTCAGCATATTCTCTGCTCATATTTTCTAAGTACTACTCACAAGGTTTTTTTTTTCCTTTTTTCCCTAACAGTTATATTGACAAGAGTTTCATTATTTAACCTCTAAGAGCAAACGACATTTGTTAAAAATAAAATTTTTACAGGCTGTTAGTTTCTGGTACAGATCATTGCCACTAGGTGTTGCAGAAACAAAATCAAAACTACTGAATAATTTAGAGGGAAATCAGCAATTAACTCAAAATGATTTATCACAAGGAAATCCTGGCTCAAATATGGCAAGTCTGCTGACAAAACCACCACTGTGATCTGCCTGATCAGAAGTCACTATTTTTCAAATTGTTAAGTGATATATTTCTCCTGAATAAATTAACAAAATTATGCATTTATGTAATCCAGCAAACAATTTATACAACTCCATTTCTCCTCTGCCCAGAAACTAACAGTGTCTCAAACTGTGCAATATATTAATACATAGAGTTACATAGGTTTTATAAAGAAACAATAGGGGATGTATGGAAAATGTCAGTATTGTAATGGCATTCTCTAAAGTTCTGTTTTCAATTCAGCTATGCTATATAAACCAAAACAAGTTCATGATTTTAAAGTAATTTGAAAAACACAAAGTAAATATGAGGCTTTCTTTTGAGATTGTCATCAAATCTGAATAACAAATATCTGCCCAAATTGGTCAAAGAAAGCATTAGACAAACAGAATCACAGATATTTTACTTCAACTTAAAATATCATTAGCCAATCCTGTGTATTTGCAAAGAGTCATAGACTTCTCAAGCTGAAAGGGACCTTACAAATCTAATCCCTTTATTTTGTAGATAATGAGATTGGGAGCAAGGAAGATTAAATGCTTTTTATATCTCACATACCTAACAGAAATCAGGACTAGAATCCATGACTCCTCCCTTCCAGTTTAATTTTCTTTCCATTAGACTATGATTTCTCTCTGAAAACCTTTTCATCAGAACCATACGGCTTTTTCAGATTTAATATTTTTTTCATGATTTTTCTTCATTCTCTACTAGAACTGTGTTACAAAGGAAAGAACTAGGATTTGGAATCAAAAGACCTGAGTTCAAATCCTAACTCTGCCACTCACTCTCTCTGTGATCTTAGGAAAAATCATTTGACTTCTCTGAGCCTCAGTTAATCAACTAGAAAATGAGAGTTCTGACTAGAGGACTTCAAAGTTCCCTTCCACTTCCAAATCTGTTATCCTATAATTTTACAATACTATTCAGATACTCATCATAATGTAGAGACCTAGGAGAGAGGAGATAGAGAGATAAAGAGAAAGAGAGGGTTACAGACAGAGAGACAGAGACAGAGAGAGACATACAGAGAGAGAGAGAGAAAGTCAGCAAGGATTTATTAAGCACCTACATCACTCCAAGTACTGTGCCCACATGCCAGGTATACAAAGAAAGGCAAAGAAAAAAAAGTCTCTGTCCCCAAGGAGCTCACAATCTAATGGGTATAAATGATACAGAAAAGACTCCAAGATTTTCCTAACTCATTCCAACAGTTAATAACACAGTGATATTGACAATAATTCTCACATACCTAGTCAAAGCCATAGTTGGTGTGCTAGAAAGAGTAAGAGAACCAAAGTCAAACACATCTGGGTTTGAATCCTGGCTTTGACACATTAGTTAAGGAACAAATCAGAACCTCTCTCAGCCTCAGTTTTCTCATCTGTAAAAGAGACATAATTCTTGTACAATTTACCACCTCATAGAGTTGTCATTGAATTGTTTTCAAAAGATATTTATCAAGGGCTGAGGATGAATGAAAGGGCCTAAGACAGAGCCAGGGGAAACACTAATAATTACTGGAAATGACACAAAGAATCAGCCAAAAAAAAAAAGGGACATTCTCTCTCCTTTTCTCTTTTTCTTTCTCTCTCTCTTTCTTTTTTTCTCTCTCTTTCTCTCATATATACATATATCCATCCATATATACATATACACACATATACACAGGTGTGAATATAACAGACATGGAGAACACCTTACAATTTCAACATTCCATTTAAAATATGGATGTCCTAATAGTGAGCTTGCTTTTTTATTTGTATTTTCTAAAACTGTAGAACTGCATTGCTGACTCAGGAGGAGTCTATTATCTACTATGACTCACAAGGTCTATTTCCTTTATATGTATACATAGTCAGTCATCCAGTATAATAGAAACCCAAGAAATAAAGGCAATTAAATTAGCTTTTCTATAATTAGTTAATAAATACCTCACTAAGAAATGTTTCCTTTCCTTATAACCCAACATACATTCTCCCTGTGTTACACACACACACACACACACACACACACACACACACACACACACACACGTTTCTGAAATATACAGAATTACAAATACTACTTCCCTTGGTTCTATTGTGCAGGAGGGTAGATGGCAGGTGCATAATATGTAGCCAAAGCTGCGAGAGCTTTAGCAGATCTGGCAGTATATGCAAATGGTAGGAGCCAGAATAAAGCTGAAGGATCTTTATGTACAAGCACGGATATCAAAACTAAGCCAGGGTACAACTCAAGAACTCAAAATGTAACAAAGAAAATTTTTAAAGAGTAAGGTGGGGATCAGAGTCAGATGGACAGAGTAGGGACACTGGAGCCTGTTACCAAGACATCAAGTGGACAACAGAAACCAGAAGTTAGGCAGGTGATCAATAGCCATGAGGCTTACAGTTGTAATTATAGGACAACGGAGAAAGTGGGCAGATACGTGGTACAAAAATTGTACTTGATTCTCAGGTTCTCAGAACAACCTACCTTTATTGCCTTCATGCACTAGTGAGAGTCAAGCTCTGAGTGAAGGCTTGCAAAGGAAAACCACTGAAAATAGCTACCTAAAGTAAAGATCACACAGGCAGGAAGTAGGTGAAATATTTGTAACAAAAAACAATTTATGTTTAGTCTCCTATCTAGAAACTAAAATGTAGTCTGTGTACCAGAGAGACAGTGTTGCCCAATGAAAAGAGCACAGAAGTCAGGGTTAGAAGATTTGGTTCCTGATTCTAGCTCTGCCTCTTGCAAAGTGAATGATTATAATTAATATGCAGCTGGGCAAGTCATTTAACCTTATAAGCCTCAATTTCCTTCAGTGTAAAATGCAGGTAATAATACTGGATCTTCTTTCCTCAAAGGGTTGTTGTGAAGATTAAATGAGATATTTACGTGAATGTGCTTTGTAAACTTTATATAAAGGGATAGATAAATGTACTGAGGAAGCAGTTAATAATTGCCTGGCACCAATGTAGACAATTTATTTTAAGGTAATAAATATTTTTAATTAATAAGTAAGCTTTGATTTTGGAAAGAGATCCAAAAGGTCTGTGGCATGGAGTGTTGCCAGGGATGCCAAAGAATGCACATTGACACAACAGTAGTAAGGTTTGTGGTAGTGGAAATCACAGTACAGGTAAATGATTTGACTAATATGGGAAATGAAACAAAACAGAAATCAAATTCAGTCTAAAGGTGCACTTCAGATCAACAATGTAGGCAGGGAGTAGGTGAAATTTTTAACAATACGTTTATGTCTAGTCTCTTATATAGAAGTTAAATACAGGTTTAAACTCTCTTTGCCTACCAGAGAGGCGGTGTTGCCTAGTGAAACCAGTGAAGGATTCAGTTAGAAGTTTTGAATTCTATTTCTAGCCCTGTCTCTTGCAAGGTAAACGATTAAAACTAACATATAGTTGGGTATGGGGGGAGGGGCAAGTATTTGTTAGGTGCCTACTAAGTACCAGGCTTTGTGCTAAGCACTTTATAAATATCTCATTTAATCCTCACAACAATAGTAGGAAGTAGTTGCAATTGTTATTCCCATTATAAATTTAAGGGAACTAAGGCTGAGAGTACGGAACTTGCCCAAGATCTCGCAACTAGGAAATTCCTGAGATCAGATTTGAACTCAGGTCTTCCTGACTCCAGACGCAGTGCCCTATCCACTTCCCCACTTAGCTGCCTCTGTCATGGTCATGACCCAATAAATCTTTGTTTATATGGAATCACTCTTTCCTGTTATCAAGGTACAGTGAGGGAGAAAGAGGAGAGCACATTCCAGGCAAGTCAAACTATAACCATGTCCTTGTCCACTATCTCTCCACAGACATCCAATGGAGACAAGTCAGGAGCCCAAATCCAAGAGCTTTGGGGATAGCAGAGACCCCAAACCATCAAACCTGCTTCTAGCCCAGCCCCCACAACTATCGTTGAAGGGAGAGAACGTTGCAGAAAAGAGGTCCATCTTCCTCCCCACCACTAGCAACAATCATTGACCAATTATTCCCCAAAATCAGATAGGTACAAAATCTTGGGAGTAGTAATAACCTCCAGATTACCAGTCCTGCTTCCATACCAGCCCTTATAGCCACCCTTATAGCCTATAGCCACCAGCCAAGGAGTAGAGAGAAGGCAAGCCAACCTCACCAACTGCCAACATTTTTGTTCATAGGGAAGATAAGCCAGTCTAACTAAAGTAGTAAGGAACCCCAAGGAAGAGACATGATGTAACACATGCTAAGCAAATCAAATAACCACCACCACATTGACTACTTTCTCCCCTCTAGCCCTGATGGAGACAACCCAGGACCCCAAGCCCAAGAGCTTGGGGAATAGCAATGCTTCTCTAGCCTAATGCCACACCATCACCCCCTAGATGATGCTAGGATCCCCTAACAACTCCTGTGGAGATGCAACCTGGTCCCTATTCTTGCATATGCTATAGGAATAGCTACTAAAGACTCACAAAAGAAAGTTTTGATGCTAAAGTCCTTAGCACTCAAATGATTCAAAATAAAAAAAAAACTCATCTAATTTTATCAATGGAAATAGCATTAAAGAAAAAGTATTGGAGGAAAAAAAGGCATTGCAATCAGCTTTGCCACAGCATTCTAAGGACCATGGAAATTTTCTATCTGACTTGCAGCTAAAACTTTCCCTACTTAATGTTTTCCTCTTGCTTCTTGAGATCAGGGAATATCTTACTTTTTTTCTTTGTACCTCCAATGCTTAACACAGTGCTTGGCACATAGTAAACAGTAAATGCTTTTTTAAAATCACTTATTCACTGGGCCACAAGGGAAAAGGGTACTCATTCCCACTCCATTGAGGGAACACAAGGTTAGCACAGATACCTTATTTAACCCATTCAGATTGAGGCAACTGCTAGTCACACAGCCTATATTGCAATCATATACACATATGCCTTGATATTCCTCTCTGTATTCAGTTAACTCTTAATTATTCACACATAGCTTATCCATTTTATCAACTGTCCATGGAAAATGTTTAATCAAAGACTAATTTTTTTTTCCTTATTCAAATGCTTCTGGGTATCTCATTTCGCTGCAACAAAAAGTGGAAGAGAATACCTCAAGAGGTGGTGGGTTTCTGCTCCTTGGAGATCTTCAAACAGAAGCTGATGACCAGTTGGATATATGATAGCATCTATTCCTTTCATGTATGGGTTCCTTCCAACTCTCAAATTCTATGATCCTATGAACATGGTGTGGGATCCGAATTAATGTAAACCCAAACCTATTATTAAAATAAACTTCTAAGCAAGGTAAGTCTATTTTAAAATATATATATATATATATATATATATATATATATATAAGGTTTTCAGAGACCAGTGACTTTTGGATTATCCATTCCAGGGTTCCCATCCATTAACATGAATAATGGAGGGTTGACTAAAATAATAATGGCATCCTGTACTTATGTACTTCTTATATACTCAGGCATTTTCAGTTCCTAGAAGCAAAGTTGCATATGTTTGAATAATTCACCCAATGAATGGAATATTTCTGTAGCATATAACTACAGCCTTATGTTATCTAAAAATTTTATTTAATCTAAGTGTTCCAGGGCTTCATATAATAGTTCTAAGGTATTTTGTTAGCCTCTAAAGAATATAGACAGTATAAAAAAGAAACTTCTGGCTTAGGATTTGATTTCTCTTAAGTTTATGAATCTGCAAATCTACCTTATTCATGTCCAGTTCCTATGCAGAACCACCCTACAGCATCATTAAGTTTCTGTATGCTTTGATGTAATTTTCTTTCTCCTCAGAATATCCAGAGAGGTAAATGGAGAAATGCTTCCTAAATAGACATTTACTTGGAAATCCCTTTACACAAACTAAATGTATTTGAGTTGATATAAAACATCATAATTCACTATGATTCATAAACTATAATTATTAATATTTTGAAAAAATGTTTGAGAAACAGAACAGCAGATGTTAGATGCATTTTAAATGGATAAGCAAGTTGGAAAGCAAATGTAAGCTAATGTGGTATGATACACCGCCAAATACTCTTCACAAACAAAAGGAAAACTAAAGAAAAGCTGACTAAGTCTAGAAAGACTTTTGCTGTAACAAGCAGAAATGAAAGAAAAAGTGGCATTCAACTTCAGAGGTGATAGACCCAGAATTTCTTGTATCCTGTACAGGATCTCAGAGTACTGCTTTGGTGGTAAAAATGAATAGTGATGGAAAATGAGATCCAAACTAGATTTTCCTTTCCCTCTTCTAACTCTTTTCACTATCCTAGTACCTGAAAATGGCAGTCTCCCATCACCCCTAGCTATCTATAGGGTTACTTGCTTTGATTCCCCTACTCTTGATGATTCAGAAGGCCAACCTGCTATTTCTAGCCTATGTTTTAAATAGATCCTTCCACCTGGTCTCCCTTCAAGTCCTAGCTCCAGTCTTACCTTTACCATTACTACTTAATTGACTGCCACAGTTCTCAATTATACCCTTCTTGTTCTTAATACCTAATAGTTCTTTGAGTTCACACAATACAAGGGACCAATCAACTGTGTACCTTTTTGTGTCATATATGATTGGGTCATATGTATAATTTTTGTCTCACCAGCCTGATTATAAATTTCTTGATTTAGATTTAGAACTGAAAAGGACCTTAGAGATAATTGATTCCAATGACCCTAATTTTGTAGATGAGAGAACTGAGGCCCAGGGAAAAGTGACTTTCTTATAGAAAATGAGTTTCAGAGCTGCAATGTGAAACCAAGTTCTCCAATGCCAGTGTTACACTATGCCATACCAGGTACAAATTAGGTTCCTTTTTCTCCACAGAGTCTACTAGGCATATTGCCCTTACTGACTGACTAATTAATTGACTGTTTAATGGCACACAGAACCACGATGGAATGAATATGCAGTCCCATTCTCTTAGAAATATATATTCAGAAATAAAACTATTCCTGGTATCACCAATGTTGAGTATGCTATGATTCATCCAAGTCTTTTGTGCTAGAAATATTAATGCCTGAGAAGATGGATTATGCTATGAGGATGAGTAGAGAAAGGGATCATGGCCAGAAATTATCAAACGAATGAGAGTGTGATGAGAGAGTAAAGTAAGGACTACATGAAGTAAAGAGGCAGATAGGTGGCTCAATGGATAGAGTGCTGGACTAGAGTCAGGAAGACCTGAGTTCAAATCCAGCCTCAAGACACTTACTAGCTGTGTGACCCTAGGCAAGTTACTTAACCTGTTTGCCTTAATCCACTGGAGAAGGAAATGGCAAACCACTCCAGTACCTTTGCTAAGAAAACCCCATGGACATTATTGGTATACTATGTTCCATGGGGTCACTAAGGGTCAGATACAACTGAAGGACTGAACAAAAACAAATGAAGTGAGGGGAAAACAATATGAATGGGAAAGGATTTCAGAAATGTACATAAATCAAATATAAATTAGAAACAGTGAAAAATGGAAGGATTTAGCAATCAGTTAGCTGAAGAATCGTACCTGACTTAAATTGTACTAAGGTAGTATCACCCAGAAGTTATTTTTCTTCTAATACAATATAAAGTAGGTAGACTAAGCTATTTCTAGAACCTCAGAAACTGAGTCCATATCAAGAATTTCTAAGGAAATTGCTGTAATATTAGACAGATCACCTAGTCTTTCTAAACCTTAATTGCATAATCTGTGTGAGGCAGGTTTTTTGTACAGGCTCTGCTGCTATATTTTAGCCAGCAAAGAATCTCAGACTTCCTGCATCTGCAAAGTAAGACCTGGTATAGAGCTGTGCTGAAGAATGGAGTATTTCAAGTAGCATAAAGCTATGTGGGAAGAGCAAAAGAGAGGAGAAAGAAAAGAGTAGGTTGATAATAGGGTCATGGTTTTAAAGTGAGAACGGACCTTAGAGGACAAGTCCAAACTCCTCATTTTGCAGATGAGGAAACTGAGATCAGATAGCTTATTTGAGAAAAGGGGAAAGAATGAAAAACTAATTCCTTGGGACTTGAAGTGTTCATTAATTCTTAGGCTAAGTACAATCTATAATGTTTAATCTTTGACTCCTACAATGAAACAGTTTTAAGAGATATTCACAAAGACCATGGTTTGAATACTTAGTACATTGAAAGATGGCATAAAGAGGCATCCAGAAAACTACTTTTTAAAAGAAGATAATTAAGGAACAAATGCAAGCAACATCTCCAGGGAAAAAAATTGGCAAAATCTGGTGAGTAATTGGATAAAGGAAATGAATGCAAGCAGGAAGAATCCTGAAGACTATTAAGCTTCTCAGGACAAAAGTTCCCCATAGATATTAATTATGTCACAGAGAAATCATTTGAATTGGAGACTCATTCCCTCACCTTAGTCATGTACTTGCTACAATCAACAACATCTACGAAGATTTTTGACTTACAGTTTCATCAAGAGAAAATGAAAACATGTGTTCAAAGGTAAACATCTAGTATTACTTCACTATTTTGGTTCCACTTTTTGTTGTATTCATTCTTACATTAAATTGCTGATTGTGATTCAACACACAGCAGGTGAACTACAAATGACAGACACTCCCAGGGGCCTTCTGGGCCAGCACTCATCGCGGCTTATTTGGTCAGAAGGAGAGAGTGCACAGTTAGGCTTTTGCTCTCTTCTGTTGGGAGGTGACTTTTGCCCTTGGATCCAGAATTCAGGAAAAGTAAAATCTTCCCTTCTCTACTTCAGACACAAAAAGGTAATCAACTATCTCTAAAGTGCTACAGATACTACAAAAGAGCTGAATGGAAAAAAAAACTAGATGGATGGAAATAATTTTCATATCATTTGATAAGTATCATTGACTAAATAGTTCTCATCATAAATGTCAAGTCTGATGACTGCCAATGTGGTTTTTTTGTGATCTTTTTTCTTCTTTTTTTAAGAAATACAGCAAGATTAGGCTGTTAACAACCTAATTGTATTTATTGGAACAATTGTTTCTGATTAAGAGGATTAGTTTTTTTCTTTTGTTTTGTTTAAAAAAATTCCCAGTGACTACAAAATATATGCCCCATGAATATTCACATAGATAAAGCTGACAATTTAAATGTAATGCCTCTTTAACCAAATGCTCCTTAGTGCTTGACTGCAGAGCAGTAAGCAATCAATGGATGCTGCTTATTAGGATTATGTGAATGAACATGCATGCTAGTAAGATTATGGGCCTATGACAAAGTAACTCCTCAGGGAACCCTGCCTTTGGTGAGATGGTTTAAACTGTGAATAGGAATGAAAGATTGAGCTTAAGAGTTTATGTAAAAAAAAAAAGGCGGGGGAGGTAAATGAATGTTCTATTATTGTTATACATACTAACATTTTCTGTTTGCAAAAGACTAAATGATTACTTTTCTTTTATGCCAAAGTTTTATTTGTGAATTTTTCTTTTTTATATTATTATCATGCATCAATGGCTTTCCCATTCCTTCAACAATCTAAGCCTCCCTTTCAACTTCCCCTCCCTGTCCCGGGATCTAACACTTTTTTAGAATTTTGAGCAAAATTCAAATTTTATCTCTCCCCCTTCCATCTAAATCCTGCTGTACCAAAGAGACAGCCTAAAACCTTAGAACTTAGGGGGCTATTACTTGTTCTCCCACTTTTCTTTGTTGGTAAGACATATAGCTAAGCAAAGTTAATGAGGGATTGGCAATGTCTGACAATGTATGTCTCCTTTCGTGGTTATAGTTTGCACAAAATGAGGGAGCTGGATTAGATAATTTCCAAGGTCCATTTCTGCTATAAATCTATGATCTTATGAGTCTATGAACTTTCCACTTAGAGGAAGGAGGCAGAGTGCATCATCCCTCCTCTAGAGTCAAGATTGCTCACAGCTGTAAGGAGATTTCTGATATCTTTTAAGAATTAAACAGTTCTTTTTTTGAGTAGCATTCTTAATGACCCCAGAAAGGTCAATATTATTTTAGGATGCTAATATTAATAAGGAGAAACAGTGTGATTGTAATCACTTTCTGGGTCTTAGTTTCCTAATCTGCAAAAGGGGGATTTTGGACTCTAAGATCTCTTATATTTAGTTTCAAGTCTGTGATCTATGATTGTGACCAAGGATAGTGGCTAACCAAACACTACTAGCTTGAAAACACATGAGCTAAAGACACTGTCCAATCTTTTCTTCTGACTTGCCTTCACAATTTACCCTGCGTTCATAGATCTGGAATTATCTTTAATATGGTAGGAAGACTAGGCTCTCTAGTGCTCCAATTCTACCCCCACCTCAGTTTCCCAAGGAACAATTCAAATTTTGGTTCTAATCTATGGGGTACATCCTTGCAAGGGAGGAAATGTGATAAAAAGGCACCCAAGATACAAACATGAATCAGTTATGGCACAGGCAGTTTTATTCTCTCATGTAAAAATGGGGAATAATAAGCAACAGGAAATGATAGAATGCTTGTAATCCTTTGAGAGACTAATATTCAAGTTTCATTGGGGCATTGGCAAACAGCTTCTTTATGAGAATGTCTTATCAGATATTTTACATTTTATCTTTACTGAGTATAGCCTGATTAATGCCAAATGGGCTCTTTCTTTCAATGGTTTCTCTCTGTGTGGGTGATTCTGTGTCAGTCTATCTGCCACTGACTCTGTTTGTGCTGCAGGAACTTCTACCCTCTTTCTCTGGTGTGCAGGAAGGTCAAGATGCCAGCTATCTTTTGGGATCTCATAAAAAACCTGCACCAAAGAAAAGATAACACGAATAGGATTTGATCTCAGGTCAGGCACAAAGTTGCCTACATGGTCATGCACAGAACAAGTGGGGCCAGGAGAGAAAAGGAATCATCCCTCTCACAAGTACCATTCTGGACCTCTGAAAGTCCCCTTTATCCTTTTTTATTGTTCTTAGTTTTTCTCACAAGCTTCAAGTCATTCTGAGTTGAATACTCCTGATAGTGTTTGAACAAGACTGCGCCAAGATCTTCTGTTACCTTTCTTTGCTTCCATTGTCTGTACATAAGATTTAAGTGGATTGCTGAGTTCCCTGTGCATCCATATTTGTCTCTTCAGACAATTCCCATTTATTCTCCTAATTAGAATAGTTTCCCTTTGTGTCTTAAGGATTTCACCCTGAAGAATTTCTCACCACTTCTGAATTGGCTTTCTTCACAGATATAAATCCATGAAATCCTGCTTATTCTTCCTCTGAACCCCTTGAAATCCTCCCTCCCCAAAAGTGAATATCAGACTAGATCCACTTTCTGTTTCTTTATCACAAGCTCAAGGAAAAACTGTTCACTTTTCCCCAAGATTTTCAACATTTCCACCCCAGCATACTGTTCCTCCATGATAGAAAGACTCATATTCAGAATAAATTTTCCCATTTTGGGGTCTTCCACATTTAGAATGATGAAATAATAATTCTGGTAAGTCAAGAAATTTTATCTGATCTTGTCTCAGTTCCTCATCTGTAAAAATAAGCTGGAGAAGGAAATAGCAAACCACTCCATTATCTCTGCCATGAAAATCCAAAATGGGGTCACAAAGAGCTGAACACGACTGAAACAACTCAACAAAAATAAGAATTCCAATAAATATCTGTATTGATTAAGCCCCCTATTCTTACACTGGATGTCTCTCTATTATGATTTGTTTCCAGAATTCCTAATCTATTTCTTCTTTCTCCTCAGGTGATCTGTAATATACTATGATTCTAATATCACTTTCATTTCTCCCTCCATTAACCTTCACTCAAATACTCTCCATCTGCTTCTTCACTCTGGTTCTTGTATTTCCTCATATGGGTATATATTCTTTATTTTTTTTAATTTCCATTAAAAAACATTCTACTCTCTATCACTCCTATCTCTGCCCTCCTCCCACCATTGAGAAAGCAATAAAAACAAAACTCCTATTACAAAAATATATAGTCAAGCAAAACAAATTCTTGCATTGGCCATATTTCCCCCTTGTCTTATTGCTATAAATTACATATTTAGTACTATAATGAATAGTAATGGTGATAATGGACATTGATGTTTCATACCTGATCTTATTGGAAAGTCCTCTAGTTTATCTCCATTATAGATAATGCTGGTTCTTAGATTTAGATAGATACTACTTAGCATTTTTAGAAAACATCTCTTTTTCCTATGCTTTCTAGTGATTTTAAGAATGGCTATTGTATCTTGTCAAAATCTTTTTCTGCATTTATTGATATAATCATATGATTGTTATTGTTTTCATTATCAATATGGTAAAATATATTATTAGTTTTTCAAACATTAAACCAGCCCTGCAAAGTAGGTATGAATTCAAGCTGATCATGGTATATAATCTTTGTGGTATGTTGCTATTGTCTTCTTCCTAATATTTTGTTTTAAAATTTTGCACCAATATTCATTAAAGATATTAATCTGTAGTTTTCTTTCTGTTTTAATTCTTCCTAGTTTAATTATCAAGACTATATTTATTTCATAGAAGAAATTTGGGAAGCCTCTTTTCCTATTTTTTCAAACAGGTATAAAATGAGTTGTTCTTTGAATGTTTGATGGAATTTCCTTGTAAATGTATGTCTTAGTTTCCAACCCCCTTCCCCTGTTTCTGTTTATTCATGCCTCGTTCAATTTCTTTTCCATAATAAAGTTTCTTAACTTCTCCATTTACAGTTCTGTTAATCTGGGCAATTTATATTTTCATAAATGTTTATCCATTTCATTTATACTTTCAGTTTTATTGGCATATCATTGGGGAAAATAGTGTCTAATAATTTTTTTATTTCTTTTTCATGGCTCATGAATTCATCTTTTTTTTTTAAACCAATGAATTTTCTTTTTTCTTTTTTTTAAATAAAATTTGCTAATACTTTTTTTCATTTCCTTTCATTGAACAAAAAAAACCTATTCCTTATTTTATTTATTAATTCAGTATGCTTATTTTTTTGCTTTCAATCTTGCTAATCTCTTTTTTTAGGTTTTCAAAATTTCAATTTTGGTGTATACTAAGAAGACTTTAATTTGTTGGTTTTCTAGGGTATTTTTTAGTTGCATGCCCAATTCATTGGCCTCTTCTTTCTTTCTTTTATTGAAGAAATTGGTTAGGAAAAAAAATTTCCATTATAGTTGATTTTGCTGTATCCCCAAAATTTCATTATGTTGTGTCAACATTGTCATTATCTTTGATGAAATTAATTAATGTTTCTATGATTTGTTCTTTGACACAATCATTCTTTAAGATTATTTAGTCTTCAGTTATTATTTAATTATTTCTCCAGTGTCCCTGTATTGAACATCATTTTTATGTCATTGTGGTCCATTAAAGATATATTTAATAACTCTGATTTTCTGCTTTTGTATGTGAAGTTTTTATGCCCCAATATAAGGGCAATTTTTTAATAAGGGCAATTTTTGTGAAAGTGTCCTGCATGGTTGGAAAATATGTATACTTCTTTCTATTCCCATTCAATAATCTCTAAAGATCCATCATATCTATCTTTTAAAAAAAATTCTCCTTAAGCCATTTTTTTACATTTATTTTTGTTAAATTCATCTAAGTCTAAGAAGGATAATTTAAGGTCTTTGGCTTTTATGGTTTTGCTATCAACTTCTCTCACTTGGCTTTTCCTTTTAGTATTAAGATTTATTCTTCTTGATAAATGCATTTTTGCTATTGCTTTGTCTGAGACATAATTGCTACTCCTGCCTTTTTCACTTTAGCTGAAGCATAAGATATTTTCCTCTAGACCCTTATAAAACAATAACTCTGTGTGCATCTTTCTGTTTAAAGTTTGTTTCAGGTAGACAATATATTGTTGGATTTTACTTTCAAATTAATTCTCTTTCCTCTTCTGTTTTATAAGTGAGTTCATATTATTCATATTCACAGTTATGATTGGTAATTGTGTATTTCCCTCCATTCTATTATTGTCTACTTTAACTTCTTTTCCTTATCCCTTCATTATAAAGAAAAAGTGGGTAGTGAGAAAGAAGCGAGCTCAATACTGATGTTCCCCATTTAGTACAATCTGCTTCTGTTCCCCTGCCCATCTTCTCTTTCCCTCTCCCAGAGCTCAATAAAAAGTTCTTGTCCTTTCCTTCCTTGCCTTTAGGCCACACTTCAAAATCTACTCTGGTGATTTTATAGGTATTTATGGAGTAGTTATGTAGAGGAGAATGGCTGTATTTTTCCCACTGCTCTACTACTCCTGGCTCTACCTCCAGCACCCTCAATATACCTTTTTAATATACAGTACTATCTTTTCCCATTCATATTATATCCCATTCATACAGTTCATCTCAGAAAGTCTCAGTAAGGCCTATCATGTTAACTTTTCTTCCTCTTTTATAAGACTTCTAGTTCTTCTTGCTTGTTGCCTAAACTTTGGGGGAGAAATATACATGTGTGTGTATTCACATGTATGTATGCATGTGTGTTTATGTATGTGTTAGATGTATTACACATATACATACATTATATACATATATACATATATAGTATGTGTATATATGTGTGTGTGTATAGATAGATAGATAGATAGATAGATAGATAGATAGATAGATAGATA
>NW_020946557.1:4593067-4611915 GCF_900497805.2 Vombatus ursinus | reverse complement strand
ATAGATAGATAGATAGATAGATAGATAGATAGATAGATAGATAGATAGATATAGATATATATGTTTGAGGATGTAGGTATGGTTACTGGTTCTTTTCTAGTATTTTGTCACCTGTAAACTTCTGGTTACTTTAACTTTAATTGTTCCTTCATTTTAGCTACTGTCTATAGTATATAGTTTAGTGGCTATGTATAGGCAGTTTTGTCAGTCCTCCATCCTTTATATTTTAAAACCCTTCTGCTTAGATTTTCAAGATATTTATAAATATACATTCCTGCCAGCCTTTGTTAGGTGTATGCCATTATTGGGCCGGAGTCTGCCATTCTTATATTTTAAGCTGTAGGCTGGAAATCCAAATTCCATTCTCAGATACCACCTTCTGAGACAGCTGTTCATTTCCCAAATCAGTCCGTCTTTTCTGTATCCCTTGCTTCAACAGGCAACAGTGAAGAATACACAAGCTATACCCATATGTTCTTCTGATCTTTTTTGCTAAAGACTTTATGCTCTTTAGCAACACTTCTTATGCTCATTTATGCCCATGTGACTCACCAGAAGTGGGTAGTAGGTATCCATTTAGATAAATCTCCAGATATTGTCTATTGTGTCTTGGATAAAGGACTAGGAAGACAATAGATCTCTCTACTATTGTTATTAGGTTGGCATCTAGCTGCCTCAACACCCACTGAGCAGCAAATCACTAACCTTCACTACTATTTGCTTCTTTCTCTGACCCTTATTGAATGATCTCCCACCTGACTCCTTTGAGGTCAAGCAGCTAATTCTTCTAAAGGATTTACAGTTCCCTTGTCTTCAAGAAGATACTTTTTTTAGTTGTTATTTTGTTTTGTTTTGTTTTTAGTTCCAAATGTATTTCTTCTACCTCTCTTCTTCTTCTGTGTGACATTCTTTCATTCTTCAACCTTTTGAGAAAGGTCATTCCCATTCTCTACTTCACATCTTTTCCCCTACACTGAAGCATCACTTTCTTTTTTAAGGAAAATATTTCAGAGATTATCTTGTCCAAAAACTAACGGAAGCATGAATTCTAAGAGTGGGATTTAAAATTCTCCACCCCTGAGTCCCTAGTACATGGTGACTAAGCTATGTGGCCTTTTAGTATCTGATATAAATAGCTGTCAGTAATTACAGCCTGGCAAAATATACTGCTACGAGGCTTTATTCAATGCATATATAAAAAAAGCTCTTAGTTATTTTATACCAGTAATAGTGATTGTATTAATATATCCCTCTACTTCCAGAACCTCTCCTTCAAGGCTAGGACAGGTTAGAGTACACCCAGAGCTTCCTTTCCAATTTTAGCTCAAAACTTGATATCATTGAAACCTTTTTTCATTTAATTCTGAGATAAAAATTACTGTCAGTACAATCCAAAAAGCATTTATTAACCATGTCCAAGGTACTGCACTGGATTCTGGGGATACAGACACCCTCTCCTTCTAAAAAAAAAAAAAAAGACTGCACTCATGGTGCTTTCATTTTACTGGAGGGATGTCAAGAGTTAAAGGAATATACATTCTAGTTTTGAAGAAAAGGTAGAGAATACTTAAATTTGAGTATTAAAATTAAGTATTCTTAAATTTAAGGGAATCAGGAAAAAAAATCCTGTAGTACATAACACACAAAGCAAAGCTCAAAGGAAGGCAGGGAGGAAGGTATTTGACAGAGTGAGAAGGATGTGCATTCATGACATGGAAGACAGTCTAGACTGTAGGCAAAGGGACACAGATAGGAAATGGAATGTCCCATTCAAGGAATAGAAAGTAGGACAGTATTACTAAAATGTAAAATACATGAAGGTGAACAAATAGCCTGAAAAAGTAGATTGGAGCCAGATCATGAAAGGCTTTAAACAGGAACTTGAGGAATTTGTCCTTTATCAGAATTCAGACAACAGACACATTGGCTCATAAGTCAGGGGTGTGGGGTGTGGGAGTGGCCTACTAGTGTTTACACTGTGTTATACTAAAGATGCAATGTTATCTCTACATTATGGTGAGGTAATTGGATTTAAAGGAGTCTAGAGCTTGGTCTTTGTAATCTTTTTTTAAAAAATTCTCTTGGGGACAATAAAAATGGGTAACATTGCCTAATGGGGATGCTCTGAATATACCATTACATTGGTAAAATGCTTTACAGTTTTCAAAATTATTTCACTTACCTTATCTTATATGATCATCACAACTCCCTTGTAATAAAAACAGGTGAGGTATTATGAATCCCATTTTACAGATGAGGACACTGAAATTTAGGGAGTTAGGCAATAATTATAATCTATGAATATAGCCCTTTAACATTCACGAAGCACAGTCTTGAAAACAACTTTGTGAGGAAAGTACTACAAGGGTTTTTATCTTATAGATGAGGAAATCCAAACTGATAGAGATTAAATGACTTTTGCAAAGTCACACAGCTTTTAAATGGCTAAGGTGATATTCAAACCCCAATAAGGGTTTAAGACCTGCATACCAATTTGCCATTTGCCCAAGGACATAGAGTTTGGAATGAAATTCAGATTTTCTGATGCCTATTCCTGTACCTTTTGTATCATCCAAAGCTGTGTTCTCATTTGCTATGTGGCTACTGCTAATACTGACTGATTTTGGTTAGCATTTCATATGTGTGTGTTATAAATATATATATAATATATATATATGTGTGTGTGTGTATATACATAGACATACATAGTACATGTGTGTGTATATATATATACACACACATACATACACACATTTATATAGGTGGCACAATGAATGCATAGGTGCACAGGGCCTGTAGTTAGGAAGACCTGAGTTCAAATCTGGCCTTAGACACTAGCTATGTGTCTCTGGGCAAGTCATTTAACTGCCTTTTGCCTCAGTTTCCTCATCTGTAAAATGAGCTAGAGTAGGAAATGGCAAATTACTCCAGTATCATTGCCAAGAAAACCTCAAATAGGATCACAAAGAGTCAGACATGACTGAAATGACTGAACAGAAAAATACATATATTTATATATATATTTCATAAATATTAAATGCTATCTAGAATATATGTGTGTATATATAAATATTATCTAAAATATGTGTGTATGTATATATGTATATGAATATATATGTATATATATATCCCCAGGCCTGCTTCACATTTACATATTATATGCAATGTATACTAACTGATTCTAGATAGTGTAATACGAAATCATTAAAAAGCATAAAATTATCATAATCACTATTCACTGAATTATTTTAATATTTTAGCATATACAGATATTAAAGGAAAAGCAAACTATATGACTTTATACAGTCAAAAAGTGTGTATGTGTATGTATATATTTATGTGTTTTAAGAATTTTCCCTGTCACTGGAGGAGTGTACTTGGATGCATTAGTGGGAGCTGTCCCATCAATCTTGAGAGGAAACGACACTTCATAAGATGAAAATCCCAGACTTCAGGAGAGTTCTGCTCTTCATAGATATTTACTACATTACATTGATTTTGGCATATGCAGACCTGTCCAGAAATCAACAGCAAATGATTAAAGATTTTGAAATAGATACTTAATTAGTAGTTTTAGGTATTAATATCAGGCTGTAACCTAAGGAGACATAATCTATCAGAATGCAAAAACATTATGGGAGGATGAGTCAGAATAAATTTACCTCATACTTGGGCTGTTGGACTTGTCCCATAAGCTGTACCATCTGCACTTAGCTCTTTCATGATTAGCAGTCTGAGCTGATGAACTGTTTCAATCGGGTACCTAAGATGAGGCCAAATAAAATTAAAAAAAAACCCTCTCTCTCAAAAAATAAAAATCTACCTGCTAGGAAATAACCAGCTTGATTGAAATTTTGCACTTTGAAAATGGTTGTCTTCAATAGAGCTTTAGAATTTTAGGAAAGTAGGAAAAATAATAGAACCAAAGTAAGTTTTGATTTGCAAAATTTGGGAAAAATGAAGATGAAAAGATGTTCTTGCAAAAGCAAAGAAAGATACTTAAAATAATTACTAATTCCCAAATTTTGCTGGTCCCTGATTAACATGCCATGTGCTTGGTTTAATTCAGTTAACAAAGTTATTCCCATCAAGTTTTCAATTATCGCAAAATAAGCAATTTTAGAAGAACACTTCTGAAACGGTCTGTCTTTGGCCTGACCCTCACTTTCCACAGGAAATGGAGCCAAGAGGCCACGTTATTGCCCTTAGGGTTGTGATACTCCAAAAGCAGCCAGGAATTTGTCCTATGGCCTGTGGAATGACCTAAACTTTCCAATGTGTTATATGGGGAAAGTTCAACCCTCATTATACTAATGGTTTGAGAGAAGAGGGGGGAAATGCTGCTAAGCCTCATCCAGTGAACTTTAAATCAAGGCAAAACTGAAGTAAAACCTCTTTACCTATGTCATGGTGCCAGAGTGAGCTGAAACAGCCCATCAGGAGGATAATGATTCCTCAGAGAGTAAAGAGGCTTATCAACATTCATTTGCTTCGTCATAATTGAGTTGCAGAAATCTTTGGGAACAAAACAAAAAAAAAAGGATTTTATTACTCAAATTGCAGAGGCAGCAGGTATGATGTTGCTTCAATGCATACCAATATGTTATTATCCAGTGCAATAGGAAAAGTGCAAAAAGAAAAAAAAATCCCAGCAGTCATCAATTCTCATCCGTGTTTAATTACCTGAAAAAAAATCTAGATAAGTTTGAATCATCCAAGCCACTGGTGTTCCCCATGACCAACAGTTTCTAATAAACATACATGATCAGTAGCCGTTCTGCTTTCTTAACACTGAGCATTTGGAACTATCTGTAGAAAGAAAAGCAATAATAGAGAGAGAATAGAGTAGGCTCTGTGGAGTATTACAAGGCATTGCATTCATTAAGCCATTCTTATGACACTATAAATGCTTTAGTCATAAGAATGCCACATAAAATTACAGGCGCTCTAATACTACAATGGGGACTACTTTACTTTCCATAATATATGGCCTTTTTCTTTCCTCCGCATTCCCAATCCTTCCCCCTCCCCCAAAGTACACCAAGAGCATATTTCTTGACAAGTTCAGAGTGGTTTCACCTTTTGTCCGATAGCCACACTTACTCTCCATTATAGTTTTCAAGTGGCGCTAGGAGATATTTAAATGACCATTTATCACTGCTGTCACATTAAAAAATCATCATCTGATGACAGTGTATCTGAATAACACTTGGGAAGCCATAAACTGTAAACAGACACTGAGGACATCTTCAACAATCATGGTGATATGAATTATTTGCAAATCACAATAGTGTGGTAAGAAGATTCTTGACAGCCTAGGGAATTAAAGCATGATGAGGCAAATCTTTGCCCAAATTCATTCTAAAAGAAAGGAATATGGTGAAATCTAACTAATCAAGATTAATGAGGGAAGGCTAGAGACTATGTTTATAAGGATGACATTATGCCTTTCAACTAGAGTGTGTCACAACAGATACAAGTGAAAACACATAAGTAAAATGAATGGAAAAAGGTCTTTATTTCTTACTCGTATAACATTGAAATAAGTCTTTCAACATTAAATATAATCTGCAGAACCTAAAAGTTAGAGATCAGTTCATAATTGAAGCCTCAGTTTTGAGAAACTGTTGGTTCCCACTATCACTTTCCGTCCTGGTAAGTCAAACTTCAAAAATGAATAGAGGAAAAAAATTTGGAATGGTTATCCTGTAAGAATCATGAACCGTGTTTTTGAATTCTAGCTTTTTAGAATTAGTAAAGTCTGAATTAATGACTTTCAGTTCTGTACAATCATCAAAAAAGGATCTTAGTTTCTCATTCTAAAAAATATTTTGTTTTGTATTCTTAATTCAGTATATAAAGAAATATCTTTAAAAGTATGGAATGAACCCATGTTGTAGGTAAAATTTCATTTTCAAACACTAATAATGAATAACCTTTAAAGGAACCAACACTCAAAAGACTTGAAAATATGCAGGTAATGTGGCTTTTTTTGTTTTAATTGGTAAAAGCAGGAGCAATTTGACAGGGAAATAAATCAAAAATTGAGTTCACTAAGGGTCTGGAAAGAATATACTCACTACTGCATTTAAGATGGCCCTGAGGCCTTAGCATTTGAAGAAATAAATAAGAACACTTCCCAACATGAATTATATATACACAATATAATATACCTGCCTGCTGTATATTGAGGTACTGTGAAGTTAAACAATATCTTATGTCATTATTCATTTTGTAATAGCTATAGCATTTTGGGCATGTGTTTTATTTAAAAAAAGGGGGGGGAGGGCTGTCCTACACAAAAGGTTTGGGGTTCTGGTGGTCCATAGAAGCTGTGTGATTACATTTTCTTTTTATGAGACTTGAAGCATGTGATGTCTTTGATTTCCCTGTCATGCAATATGTATGGCAGAAGAGCTAGAGACGCTTCCCTGGTGCTGGGTGTGTGGTTTGTGTATATTTCTGCTTTGCAAAGATTTTGGTTAATCTACATGTCTGAAACTTTCAAAAAATGTGAAATTTTATTAAATCTTAGACATGATTTGTAATATTATCTATTACACACTTCTAATCATATTTCTGTGTTAATATATACTTGCAAGCTTGCAGTTACCCCCTTCTCCATTAATCTACACATACTTGAAGTTACCTATGAAATTCAGACTGAAAATATTATACCATACCTGCAGCTGTGTGAACCTGGACAGTCAATCAATAAATAACTATCCATTAAGTATCTACTCTGTGCCAAGCAATGTGAGAAGTTCTGGGGATACAAAAAGAAGCGAAAGACTACCCTTGTCCTCTAGGAGCTCACAATCTAATGGATGAAACAATAAGCAATCAAGTAACTTTCCTCCTCAGCCTCAGTTTCCTCATCTTTAAAATTAGGATAATAAAGGCACTGCCTTAGAGGGTTATGGAGATTGAATGAGATGATATTTAGAGTACAGTGAGACCCCTTCAAGCATTGTATAAATGTTAGTGTATTGTTATTGTTATTATTGCTATTGTTACTGCCAATAATAATCTATATGCCCCCTTCCTCACTGGGAGCTACTCCAGATTCTATGTATTTTGTGAGTAAATACTCTCTAAATCACAGTTCATAGCCCCCATGAATATATTTTACTTTTTAATGGAATTTTAATTAAATAACAATATAAATGAAATAAAAACAGAACATTTCCTCCAAGAATTTTGACATCATTCTCACACAAATACAAACACCTTCAGTGGAAAAAGTCTTCTTCAATTAAGTATGGCAAATCAATACAGGGGAAACACATGAACATATACACATGTGAAGATGAGTATCTAAACACGTGGGCTACTCATGGTTTGGTTACTATAAAGCTACTTATGTCTTCCACTGATTTCACCAATTCTTCTAGACTTGCTCCCCTCTAGATGTTGCTCTTTGCTACCCTATTTAAGGCCATGTTCTCCATAGCTCCTTGATAGGTGCTTGTCTGTGCTCTAATGGGTCGGTAACTCTGACTGTTTTCAGTCATCTAATCTGTGATACAGTAATTGCAGCTCATTCATCAGCATTTTGAGCCACCTTCATCAGTGCACTGAGGATACTGTGGTTGATAAGCCTCTCCCCAAGGAAGAGAGGCTATAGAACTTTCAGCCTCCTTCTGTGTATCAGCTATGGTTTTCATTCCATGTCTTATTTTCAGACAGAGCCATCTGAAAATCAATCTCCATATACCGGAGGAAATTTAAAATGTGTTCCCCCTACAAGGAAGGCTATAGCTACCCTCATTTAGCATCTTAAGCCAATAGCTGTGAAGCACTCTGTAATATACTCAACTTGGTTTCTTTCTCTTAATGGCCATGAAACATTCTTTTCCCCAGCAAGGCTATGCCAGTAAGTATAGAAGTCTTTACCTAAATTATATCTTTTCCTAAAACTTTTCTGCTAAATTCTTCTCTTCTGAATTCTTCACTGAACAGAACTTTTTAAGTGAATTTCCTGGTTCTCTTTACAGCTTTCCCTGGGTCTTCTTAGTTCACTTAATCTATTATCAGAAGCCCATTTTAGTATGTAGGATTTATTATAACCTTCAACTGTCCTGTCTCCTCAGGACATGAATTCCTTAAGTAAAAGAGGGCTTCAGAAACATTATGGTACGGGAATTGTTTTAACCTTATCTCAACATCCTTCCCCTCCAGACCATGCTAACTAAAAACTGTTGTGCTGGCTAGAGGATTCTGACACTGTGATTTTTCTCCCATTTCCTACAGCAGCATATTCTAGCCTTGTATCTCTGACTTTTCCTCTCTCCACTTGTGTTTTCATATCTCTTTACAAATTGTATTGCTCTGAGTAGAATGTCATCTCATTGAGAGCAGTGCTATTTTTCATTGTACTGCCTCTCCTCTGAATTTAGCACAATGCCTTGCCACTAGTAGGTGCTTAATAAATGGTTACTAGATTGCATTGTGCTTCACTTATAATCTATTTTTTTTTCCTTTTTAAGTTTAGATACCTGAAATTCTCTAAGGTCTATTGAAACATAATTTTTTTTCAAGAATCAGATTTCTGTACTTGAATCTATTTTCACTAATGTGTATATAAAGCTGCATGTGCGACTGTAGAATATTAGAGTTAAAGCCCATTCAACTTTTGTCCAGTCCTTTGAATTCTGAAGAATTTTATCCTCACATTGAGCTGAAATTTGGCTCTTTGCAACTTCCACCCACAAGGACTCCCTACTGATTATTTGTGTATCTGTGGATACTAGCCCTGATAAGATCAGCTTTAGTTAATACTGCTACATATCCTTTTAGATGGACCTCTTTCTGATTGTATTATAGAGTTTGGCATGGCTCCTGTACTTTTTCTGATTTCGTTAAACTTGACCGGTTTTTCCAACGTTGACAGAAATGTTGCTGACTGAGAGAGCCACATTTAGCCAATGATTGAAGAGAGCTGTGGATCTAGGCCCCTAATGCAGGTACCCATAGTATGCACCAAATAAAATGAGTTGCATCATTGAACACAGAGTTAAATTGATGGCATGTCAAGGTCTACCTGAGGATCACTCTTCTGTGAAGCTGTCATTGGCCATCCAAGTCTATCACAATAACTAGCCAGCTACTGGCAGACCAAGGATTTAAAGAGTAGTGATATTTGACATTCTGTGTCTTTTATCTACCCATGAGGTTTGCTTTGCCTTATTACTCTGGATTGCCCACCTCCTCCTAAATAGTCAAAGTAGGCTCCCAGTGATTCAATTCTGCCTCCACCTTAGATTTCTTCAATTTCACTCTACTTCATATTTCTATGAAACAATTCTATTTTCAACTCTAGCCTAAAGAGTCAACCCAAGCATAGGCAAGGAAATAAAAAGTAATAAATATCAATATTTCAATATCAATAAAGTATGGAATAGGTCATTTTGTTCCTATACATGCTAAGTAATAAAGAATCATAGTGTGATTACAATCCATAATGAGGTGAGCATTCAAGCCTCTTTTACAGTCTCTTATGTCCCCTCCCCTCTCCTACCGCTATATGCTGGGCACTATGCTAAGCACTGGGAATACAAAAAGAGGCAGAAGACAGACCCTGCCCTCAAGGAGTCATCATGGCCAACAAAAATAGTCAAAAGATATCTACCCCTAGTCTGAAGTGGGAAGGGGAGCCCTCCATAACTCTAGTACAAAGATGATGCTATATAAGTCAACATAGTTCTCTCTTCCTTCTAACTGTTAATATATTTAATTACATATTTTGGTACTTAATGATAGCATTCACACAGCACTCTACACAGGGGTGTACTAGGACCAGCTCTATCAGGCTCTTGAGAGCTGATCAAAATGATTACATCCCAGAAATTGGCAAATGCCACAAATCAGATTTTGACTTATTGTTTTTTGATTTTCTAGGTTTAAGAAAATGATAGAGAAAATGTTAATAAGACAGACTAAACTTAAAAACGTGTAATGAATATTCCCACCCAAACTGTTAAACATTTACCAGCCCCCCCCACCCCCCCACCACTCCATGCCTTATGAATAACAGCTTTCCCCACAATGACAACAATGTGTGGAGTGGGTTGTACAAATACCCATTGAAAGCATTTGATGAAGGAAATGAGGCTCAGAGAGAAAAAGTGACTATCCCAATTCACACAAGTATTGAATAGTATAGTTGTGACACAAATCCAAGACAGGAAAAAGAAATTTTACATTAATGACAAAGAAAATCAAAAAGAAATATTGTATATATACAATATACATTTGAAGTGAATTCTTATTCTATACAGGTTAGTGCTTAGCACATATATCGCCTGATTTTTTTTTCTTTTTTGGAAAAGAGGTCATTGTTTTAATAATTGCTCTTAATATCTGTTAAAGTAGAATCTATATCATACAAATCGCTTCTGTAAGTTAATTGCTTATTTTAAAAATTCCTAAACCTAGATCTATATCCTTTTTTACCTATTTATTATGACCAAATGCTTTCAAAAACATAATAAATTCATGGACACTGGAGAAAGACACTTAAACTTCCTAATCTGAAATTCATTGTAAATGAATTTCTCTCCTCAGGCAATAAGCATTAAACCTTCAAGTAGCTTCTAAGCATTCTGTCTTGTTGCACCAGAGAGCACACAAAAGAGACCAATTTTTCATGATGATTCAAGTCATTCTATTCAGTGGTACTTATTAAAGGAATGGTTGTCAAGCATTAAGAAAGGGAAGCAGTGATCATTAAGAGCCAGATTGGTCTGAACAGAAGAGGTCATATCAAACTAACCTCGGTTTCCTTTTTACAATATTACTAGACTAGTAAATCAAGGGAATCATTTACCTATATTTCTGCAAAGTATTTGATAACGTCAGTCATGCTGTCCCTCCAAACAAAAGAAAGCTGTCTGGACCAGATGATTACACAAGAGCTTCCAAAAATGTTGAATGACAAGACTCCAAGTGTAATCAATAGAGGGCTTCTTTTCTGGGAGGCCTCCATCAGAGCACCACAAGAATAAGCCTATGCCGCTGTTACGTAGCAGAGCTTAGCTTACCCTAGAGTCCAGGTGTTGTGGTTTTGGTGTATTTTTATGTCTGTGTTTGTTTACTCACAATCATGGTTCTCCTCTCCCTCCCTCCCCCATCCCCCACCACTTTACCAATATGACATTGTCAAAGGGAGTTTAGACAGTGTGGGCATCCATAGCCCTTTTTCAGGTTTTGTTGTTGTTGTTGTTGTTTTGTTTGTTTGTTTGTTTTTATCATTAGGATCTGTGAATAAGCTTCCATGTGAACTACAGAGGTAAAGGCAAAACAATCATAGGGAATGGTGTTATTAGGAGAAATCTTTAGCTCATAGCAGTTATCTCACTTTACAAAATTGAACTTCATGCTTCCTTTTTATAACAGAGAATTCCTACAAATTGTTAATGAGGGATCACATACCAGGGTAAAGGGATACCATCAGAGAATGTGTAACCACAGTGATGGACCAGCCACATACCAGGAGTGAGGAAATGTGGCCTGAAGTGGAGCTCCCACTACTATCCATGCATTTTGAAGAAAACTCAAGGAACAACCTCCCCCCCACATCCAAACTCTATGGTGAATTTATGGGAGGAAATAATCTGTAGTCATTCAGGATTATCAACCATGGGTGGCTTACAATCTGTATTACCAGAAGAACTATCTGCATTCATGAGACTGAAGCTCCATTGGGGTATTAGGATATTTTCCAGAATACCAAGTCAAAATGGAACACACAAAAAAAATTCAAGGAAAGCCTTAGCTTAGACATTAGCATAATGAGTTCAACCTTCATTTCTATCACTGATTTACAATGTGTCATTGGACAAAAAACTTCAATAACTATTATTACTGCTTTCATTTGTTGACCAGGTATGATAAGCACCTGCCCACCTCACAGAAATGCAGCAAGAACTCCCAAGGAAGAATTTTTTTTTTTTTTGTAATGTAGGAAGAATAACTTCCATAACCACCAGTACTATTGAAAGTCTTAGAAAGTAAAATGTCAAAACAAATTAGATAACTTAGGTAGTAGCACTTGATAAATAAATAACCAGAATAAGAGGACAGAAGACAGTAATTGCCAATACTAGTGAACTGCCAATTAAGTTCTTTTTCCACAATTTTTTATTCTATTAAAACTATAACCCATCATTTGAGTTGAGTAATTTACCTTCAGAAGATGACTTTGATTTCGATAGCTGTCTCTCTTTATGTGTTGGCAAGACAAAAGTAATGATGCAAATTAGCCAAGTGGGATTCACTGAACTTAATTTGGTAGGAAAAATTTTTTTTTTTTGCTGTAAAGTATAAGATTCCTTGATTTGCACAAAGAAGGAATAGGGAATACCAAGAGAAATAATAAAAGAATAATTTCAGGTATATATATGTTTTAAGAGATTCATAATTGTATCAGCTATGCTCAAGGGGGGGAAATGCAAAGGTATACAGTAAGCCCTCACTTAGCTGATATTTCCAGGGGATAAATGACATTCTGGAGAAAAAGAGGCTTTCAAATAACCAAGGTTTTAACCTCTAAGCACTGTCACTTCAAGTCCTACTGAGGTATAAGCGGCAGCTAGTTACCACCCCCTCTTTAAAAAAAAAATGCTGCACTGTTGTTCTATCTTTGATCTTTCACTCACTGGTTCCCCTCCTCCTCTACCATCAAAGTGTCAACTGCTCATCACCTCTTTTGTTATTTCAAATTTTTGTCACTCATTCTAATCCTAGTCGTTAACTTCCACAGCTACTGCTACCAATTTAAATATCTATTCTTGTCTTCTGACCATTATGTAGGACTAAGGATTTCTCATCTGTTTGATATCCCTTCCACAAGAGCCACCAACATAGGAATTAAGGCCCTCTTTGTCCATCCTATGAGAGGTAGTCTATAAAATATTGGAGTGAACCCTAGGAGAGAAGAGATGTGGCTGAGAATTGGAGGCCAGTTCCCATTCTCCTAATTCTGTTACCCTTAACCTAGCCTAGCCCTCCCTATGGCCCCTGGCCATTTCCCACACTTAATCCTAGCTAGGCTCCATTGTCCAGGTCCCAAGAGTCCTGTTCACCCCAACTTACTGGCCACTTCTATCCAGATCTCCTTAGATCCCTCCTCCAGTTCACTCCTAGATCCCTCCCACAGTCTTTCTGTATATAAAGTCTGTCTTGTCTCCATTAAGATGCTCAGATTCCTAAAATCTAGCCACTGCTCAGATTCTTAGAATCTGGCCAATACTTGCAGACTCCTAGATTCCTCAAGAGTCTGGCAATATGGTGGATCTTTAATAAACTTTGATTTTGGCTGGAAAAAAAAAAGAATTGGAAGTCAGTTCCCAGTATTCCACCAACCCCTGCCTTTACTATTAGACCAGACCAGAGACTCTTCATTTGTCTACATGTCTTCCTCTACTCACTTTGTTTTCTACCTATTGTTCAAGGACTGAAAATGAAATCAACATTACTAGGGCTACAGTGAAAGGCTTGGCAACTTAGGGCCACGTGGCTCAATTCAGAATCTCTGTAATTCTGAATCATTGGTTGGCTTAAAATAAAGCTCCCCTCTCTGGTCACCACTGTCTGCTCTTTCCTCTCTTACTGGTCAACCTTATTTCATCTATCTACCATAAATTTCTATTGAGTTCTTTGTCACCCCTATTCTATTTTTAACAGACTTCATTTTATTCGAATTATCTTCTCTCCCTTTAGAAGTTACTTTGTATGTGCTTTATATTTAATTTTCTACATACTTTTTGTGTATTTTAACTAGTTGATAAATAAATATAGATGTCCCTTAAAACATAAGCTTCTTAAGGGTAAGAACAATTTTGTTTTTGTTGTCTTTGTGTCACCAGTGCCTGGCATAGTCCCTAGTGCTTTGTAGGTACTGAATTAATGCTTGTTAAATTGAATTGAATTCCTTCCATCCCTTTTTATCCCTTATCTTCCCTCTATGCCTTGTTGCTTTAGCTGTCCTCTTTGAGGTATCTCAGAAAAATGAGAGCATTCCTCTATTTTTGTCTACCTCATCAGATAATCATACTCCTATAGTGAGTATAAAATTGAAGTTTTAGGCTCTTCTTGGATGTTGTCATTGCTGTTAACTGCTCAATTTCTTTCCCAGCAGAGGCCTCTCTTTTTATCATTATTATTATTTCTGGTTTTGACATCATTCTCATGTCTAAGGTTACTAGAAATCTGATTTCCAGATGGCTAAGGTTTTGCCAAAAGCTTGAAACACATATTGAGGTTGAAAGGGGGAAAAATAAATACAAAGGAACAGAAATCATCTTTGGTCTTTATATTTAAGTCCATCTTTTATATAGTCACAGTGAATGGGTTCTTATAAACTACTATGTACCACCTTCTTTAGAGATGCATAGCTCTCTTATAGCAATCAACCAGGCAGAAGTCCTAAACACCTGTTATTTGTAAGTATGTGGACATCTTTGTCAACATAACTGCCTCGAAAATTTTTTAAAGGAGGAATAATGGTGAAATTAGTGATTTAGTCACCAAAAAAGGTTTTAATTCCAGAGAGAATGCAGTCACATTCAATAATTGAATTTCACTATTTTGTTCCCTCTCATCTAGGCTCTTCTGCTCCTTACCTAATTGTCTAGTGGCTAGGACTGATTGACAGGGGAGACAAACCCACCAAAGCAACTCTTTATAAATGAAATTGATGGCTATGTCAATACAGTAATTTTACTAAGTGCTTTAGTTAAGCACTAATAACTTAAGCTGATACTCCCTCAGGCTACTTCCAGCAAGCACCACAACTTAATCAGAGCCTTGAAATGCTGGGTCACCAGATCACAAATTTTCAGTATGGAGAAGGGTCCACCCACCAGCACACTACTTTGACCTGGAAAATGTTTTTGTGCCTATCAATATTTTATAAAAATATTTGTATGAGTTACTTGACATAGCTTCAACCTTAAAGATACCTTTTGGGTTGACACCAAGGTCAACACTACAGATGAAGCTGTCATGATTACCTGTACCTCCAGAAAGCTCTTTGGTTTCCTGGAAAAAAGATAGCTGAAATGGCCACTTTACCCATTGCTTCTTTATTATTGAAAAGTAGTGGGGGTGAGGTGCAAAGCACATTGGACTAGAAGTTAAAAGACTTAGCTCTTCTATTTACTAGACCTGTGAACTTGAAGTAACTAGTGAGTTATCTCAGTGGGGCAAACAGTTGGTACAGTAGATAAAATTCTGGACTTTGAGTCAAGAAGCCTGGGTTCAAATGCTGATTTACATAAGAGCTGGGTAATCCTGGGCAAGTCACATCTCTGTGCCACAGTTTCCTGAATTATAAAATTAGGGTCTTTAACTTGATGGTCACTTCCAGCTCTCAATCTATCCTATGATTTAACTTCTCTTATTCTTCATTACCTCACAGGCAAAATGGAAATAATGATTACACTATTACATAGTCACTGTAAGGGAGGTGCTTTACAAACTGTACTCCAGTACTCTAATGATCTGTAATCTTATTTATGTTAAATATTCCCTAGAACTTTGCATATCACAATACATCATCACTCAAAAAGCAATGGAAAGGCCCAGGGTAGACATAATCAGACTACAACACATGACAAATGAGGTGTCAGGTAGGAGAAGTGACCTAAGGATATGATCAAAGAAATGTATTACTGGAAAAAAAAAAAAAAAAGATGGACTAGTTATGTAGAGAGGGTAAAAGACAACCAATGGAAAGCCAGAGCACTCCAATTGCATCCATATAGAAGGATGGAAGTTGATTAAGCCAATAAATCAATCACTCCACCCCACTTAGCATCCATACATTTTATCATTGCAGAACACATCTCAATTTCATTAGTCAATCAGAGGTGTAAACTAGGTGTGAACAAGACCTGGACACTTCTATTAAATCAATCGATCAATTAAAAGATTTATGCCAGGTATGAAAAGTCATTGATCAATTTAGAATTTCTTGAAAGTAATTCCATGAAGTAGAGTGACATTGCCTAGGAAGTGTATTTGGGTTGGTCAAAGATACTTGGTCATGCTCTATAGGTTTTGTATAAAATAGCAAGTCAACTTAGAAGCCAGGAATTTAGCTGCCTGGAAGCTTATTAGTGGGAGCCATTCCAGCCGAGCCCCTAAGAATAACAGAGGGCAGAAAACAGTCTAGGGAAGAGACAAACAAGCCTGAGTCTTCCCTCTTCGCCTCCCCCACAAAAAGACAACTTACGAACTTTGAAAGGTTAAAGGATTTGAGAGTTTCCCATTGGCATCTAAGACCTAGCATCTTCCCTGGAACAGGTGATCCATTGTCTGGATCAGAAACCAGGACTAGGGAACAAATTAAATACATGGAAGAAAGGAAGCTTTCCTTATGCTGACCTGAGCAAAAAAAAAAAAAATACACAATATTTATGGACAAGATTCTGAGAAGGCTAGCCAAAGAATGGCCAGAATCTTGTGCTTTCTAAGCCTGAACCCACTTTCCACTGGACTGTGTATATATACTGGCAGAAGAAGGTCACAGATTGTTTTGAGTGTTTGGGGGGGGTGTTATGTGTCAAGTATTTTTATTATAGCACCTTAGTAAATATTCATTTCCAAAAGCCAATTACGTCTACTTGACTAATTGTTATCAACAGATAGTCATGAGGGAAGCACACTTGTAAGCCATAACCTTAGAAAGACACCATCTATACCCCACCCCTAATCCCTCTAGTACTTTGAGGGAGAAGAGTAGTATCTGAACTCTAGGCATCTGTTAATGCCAATAGGGAATTAGGAGAACAGTTCCAGAGAATTCATAAATGCAAAATCAAGACAAGATAAAACAACTCCAACCAATTGGATAGACCCCCCCCTTCAGTGAATTTATGGGAGGACATGGTCTAGAGTCATATGAAATGAAGATAAGAGTCATACAACATAACATATCTGGAAAGTAGATTTCTGTTACCCTCAAGCATCCAGAAGGTGTTATAATTTGCATTATTTCATGCAAGACTGTATAAATTTGAGATACTGGTGTGAGTAGCAATAATGCTGCTCATCCTTCATTTTGTTTTTACTCATGCATGAATTGGATTTAAGTGAGGCAGAGCTGCTTGAAGTTGTCAGCCTCACTCTCTCTTTCAGAGTCGTCAAAGTCCAGTGGCAAGACAAAAAGCCAAGACTACTGGCAATGGCTCAAGATGTAATGGATGACCTTGCCATCTTTAATATCTGACCAAGTTCTAAGTGCTCCACTGGACCTGCTTTAGCCACCTTCATGGCCTTTGGAACAAATTGTTCTCAGCTGCCAATTCCAAGGCAGGAAGTCTTCACATACTTGGGGTGGACATCCCTCTAATTCACCAGAGGCCTTTTGGTTACCCTTATCCTGGTTTAGCCCATCTGCTACGATGATTCTACTCGGGTGTGACCACTGCATGTGCTACAGATTCTTGGAGGCACAGGTGAGAGTTGGGTGGCAGGTGGGCACCACATGTGAATAAGCAGCCCTGAAAAGGGTTCAGTAAGCTCTCACAGCAGAGATGCTAATCCTTCCTGAACACCCTATACACCCTGAGTAGCAATAATAACAATGGGAAGCAGCATGATATAATAGAAAGAGTATTGACCCTGAAATAAGGAAGAGAAGATCAAGTCCTACCTCCAACACATATTAGCTATCTCAACCTGGGCCAGACACTTAATCTCCAAGGGGCCCAGGCAACTTTCTAAATCACTGTCCTTAGTAATCTCTCTAAATTAGAGATGAGTTGCCAATTTGCAACATTGAAGAGATTTTCCATACCTGAAGTTCCATACGATGATAAAATCAAAGACTTTGACTAATAGCAACAACAATATAAGGAACACTAAGTTTTTGGGACAGTTGGATGGCTCATTGGATAGAGCACCAGACCTGAAGTCAGGAAGAATTAAGTTCAAATCTGACCTCAGACACTCACTTTCTGTGTTACTCTGGGCAAGTCACTTAACCTCTTTGCCTTAATCCACTGGAGAAGGAAATGACAAACCACTCCAGTGTCTTGGCTAAGAAAACCCCATACAGGGTCATGAAGAGTTAGAAAGGACTGAACAACAACAAAGATAATTTAGCAATTCGATTAAGCATACCATACAATTTAAACTTCACTGAGTTTTGTGACATCCTTCCTGCTATTTAAATGTCTCCTCTGCAATTTGGACTCCAAAAGGAAAATTTAGAGTCTTTACAATGCATACATAAACTAGTGTTTTTGCTTTCCAATAGCACAACATTTTTGCCATGAATTTTCATAGTAATTATTATTATCTCCTAGGCAAAATAAAATTAAGCTTTACCTGAGGAACCAAGGAATATTTGTTGTACCATTTTCAGTCCAGAAATTTATTATGTACTTTAGAAGCAAATTAACCTGAATATTCTTTTTTTTGTGTGAATGAGAGAAGACATTGGCTTTTGCACTTCAAAATTTAGTGTCCAGCAGTTTAAGAGTGTGTACACCAGCCCCAAGGTATGGATGCTAGGCCTACCTTGAGCCTTGTAGTCAAACTCCTTGGAAGTCTTTAAGAAGAGAGATCATATAAACAGTTCCTTAGCAAGAGATTATTTCTGTAATTCAGTCTCCACTGACCAAGGCCCTCTCTGGTCTCTTGTAAGTTTACTGCTTTTGCTCAATCAATAATGTTAAATGAATTGAGAAGAAGGAGCAGGAGGAGGAGGAGGAGGAGGAGAGAGAAAGAAAGAAAGGAAGGAAGGAAGAAAGAAAGAAAGAAAGAAAGAAAGAAAGAAAGAAAGAAAGAAAGAAAGAAAGAAAGAAAGAAAGAAAGAAAGAAAGAAAGAAAGAAAGAAA